>NW_015167584.1:91283-105106 GCF_001447785.1 Gekko japonicus | reverse complement strand
CTTCAACTTGAACATGGTATACTGAAAGTGTGGCCAAATAAACCTTTAATGAGGAATGTGACAGTCCCGAGTCAGCGAGAGACAGGAGGAATTTGAAAACCTTCTCGAGACCTGTGGAGGTGGCTCGAGGGGCATCCTTACCCAAGGAGGAACAAAACCTTAGCCACTTGTAATGATAAGATTTTCGTGTAGTGGACTTTCTGGAGTTTAGCAAGACATTTGCTATGCGGGAGGAAAAGCTGTTGATGCCACTCTCCAAGCTGTCAACTTCATTCATGGTATAGGAGAGGGGACTCGGTTAGGAACAGAAGGTTGCTTACCTGTAACTGATGGTCTTCGAGTGGTCATCTGTGCAGTACCACATATGGGTTGGGTGCCTGCGCACGACCTCGACCGGAGAAACGTCTAGAGCTTTGCCTCAGAAAGCTTTTGGCAGGCTCTCTTCCTGCCCTGGGGAGCAGGCACATACTGCGCATGCCTGGAGCGGGGAAGAGAGCCACCTCCCACTCAGTTCCTTCGACCGCTACCGGTAAGTCCCATCAAGCCAAAGAAAGGTGAATAGGAGATGCCAGCAGTGGGGAAGGCTGGGTGGGATTGTGGTACTGCACAGATGACCACTCGAAGATCATCAGTTACAGGAAAGCAACCTGTTTATCTTCGTCGTGGTCTCTGTGCAGTCCCACACATGGGTGATTACAAGAGCTGAACCAGTTGGAGGAGGGAGCTGGCAGCTGCAAGAGACACAAAGAATACTGGTTAAGACACAGCATCATCAGCGAGAAGAAACACCCACGGGTCCTACCTGGAGACGTAGCAGTGTCAAGCAAAGAGAGATCACAGCACCGACTGGCCGAATGCAGCATCCCATCGAGCTTGGACGTCGAGTGTGTAGTGGGTCATGAAGGTCGATGCCGAAGACCACGTAGCAGCTGCACAGACATCCTCCAACGGGACACCAGCCAGGAAAGCGGTGGATGTCGATACTGCCTGTGTAGAATGGGCAGTGACAGAGGTAGGAACGGGTTGATGTGCAAGCTCATAGCAAAGGGCTATGGTGGAAGTCACCCACTTAGACAAGCGTTGAGAGGAAATAGGCTCCCCGACATGAAGGGGCCCATTGGCAAGGAACAGTTGAGGAGATTTATGTATAGGCTGAGTCCTATGTAAATAAAAGGAGAGTGCTCTGTGCACATCGATGCAGTGGAGGGCTCTCTGAGGTGCATCAGTCGGATTTGGAAAGAATGATGGTAAGACCACCAGGGTGCCGGTAGGCTTTCACACCTCCCCCCCCCCCGAATAATGTGGCCCTAGTCAGGATATTCAATTGTAGCACTCTCACTATGTAAACCGCCCAGAGACCCCCAAGGGGGTTAGGGCGGTATATCAAATCTAATAAATAAATATAAGACAGACGACTGGGACAGGTGAAAAGCAGAAACGACTTTAGGCAGGAAAGACGGATATGGTCTAAGGACAACCTTCTCCTTATGGAAAATTGTATAGGGGGGATCAGCCTGAAAGGCAGCTAGTTCCCCTACTCTGCGCACAGTAGTAATCACTTAAGGAAGGCAGTTTTCCAGGAGAGCAACTTCAACTCGGCCGTAGCCATGGGCTCAAACGGCTTAGACATCAGTTGAGTGAGAATGAGAGAGAGACTCCACGAAGGCATCAAAGGCTTCCTAGGGGGACAGAGGTGGAGGAGACCTTTGAGGAACGACCTTGTAAGACAGTGGGGGGAAAACCGTGGATCCCTGTATCAAGGGATGGTAGGCCAAGATGGCTGCTAAATGAACCTTTAAAGAAGAGTATGCAAGGCCAGTATTCTTTAATGAGACGAGATAGGAAAAAATCTCATGGAGAGACGACTGGAGAGGATCAAAGGACTGATCAGAGGCATGCAACTGGAACCTCTTCCACTTCAGAGCGTAAGTGGCACGAGTAGATGGCTTCCTGGCATTCAGAAGGACTTCGGACACTTCAGGCGGGAAGTCTACTGCAGGATCTTCCCGGGCATCAATCGGAAGAAACTGGGATCGGGGTGGAGGATCCTTCTTCGAGCCCGAGAAGGGAGATCTGGGACGACAGGGAAAGTCCAGAATGTCTGGCTGGAGAGACGAAGGTGAGGAAACCAGATTTGGCGTGGCCACCATGGGGTGACTAGGATGCAGGACGTGGCATCGGCCATAATCTTCTGAACGACCCAGGAGATCAAGGGGAATGGAGGGAAGAAGTAAAACAGGGTTCCCCTCCAGGTGTGGAGAAAGGTCCAGGGACCGAGCAGATGGTGGACCGTGGCTGAAGAAGAGGCAACACCAGGCATTGTCTGCAGTTGCAAAGCCGTTTATGACAGGGGAACTGAACTCGAGAAAGACAGGTTTCAGGTATCGAAGGTGGATGGACCATTCATTCTCCGAAAACTGGGAGCGACTCAACTGATCGGCATCGATGTTTTGAGCGCCTCGAATGTGGATCGCCGAGAGCGTGATGGAATGGTGGATGCACCATTGCCAGAGATCGATAGCTGACTGGCAAAGACAAAGGGAGGCAGTCCCGCCCTGTTTGTTTATGTAGTAAACAGTGGTGGTGTTGTCGGAGACAACCCGAACGACTCTGTCTCGAAGGACAGGGAGAAACGAGTGGAGAGCGAGAGGAACGGCACACAGCTCCAGGATATTGATATGAAGGGCGGCTTCACGAGGAGACCAGGTCCCCTGTGCCGAAAGGATTCCACACTGGGCTCCCCAGCCCCAGAGGGATGCATTGGTGGAGACTGACACTTGCAGAGGAGGATGCCGAAAGGTCATGCTGGAGAGCAGGTGGTGAGGATGAGACCAGCAGGCGAGAGAGTTGATGACAAGGGGTGGGATCAACAGGATTTTGTGCCACGGACTCTGGAGAGGGTCGAAGGCATGGAGAAGCCACAGTTGGAGGGGACGCATCCTCAACCTGGCATGACGGACGACGAAGACAGTAGATGCAAAGTGCCCCAGGAGCCTCATAACGGACCGAGCAGACTGTCAGGGGGAGTTCTGGAACTGGGTGACCAAGGCAAGGATATTGGAGGCCCTCGAGTTCGGGAGAAATGTGGTCTTGAGGTTGGTATTGAGACGGGCACCCAGAAATTGAAGGGCCTGAACAGGGCGGAGCGACGACTGGAGTAGGTTTACACAAAGCCAGAGGGCATGAAGTAGAGATCGGGTGGTTTGGACGTCTTGGAGGAGCTGGTCTTTGGTGGAGGCGACAAGAAGCCAATCATTGATATAGGGATAAAGGGCAATCCCACGACGATGGAGGTCTGCAGCCACCACAGCCATCAGCTTGGTAAAAACCCTCGGGGCAGTGCAGAGTCCGAACGGAAGGACCCAATATTGATAGTGTGCATTGCCGACAGCAAAACGCAGGAACTTTCGATGCTGGGGACGGATAGTAACATGAAAATATGCATCCAGGAGATCGACAGAGGCGAGCCATGCAGCCCGGGGAATCAGTGGAAGAATAGATTGTAGGGTGACCATTCGGAACTTGTGACATCGAATGTATCGATTCAGATCCCAAAGATCCATAATGGCCCTGAAGCCGCCATCCCTTTTCGGTACGAGGAAATACTTGGAGTAGAAGCCTAGGGTTCGTTGCGCTTCCTGGACGACCTCAATGGCGCCTTTGGCTAGAAGTGCAGAAATTTTGGAATCGAGGAGAGGATCTGGGGGGGGTGACAACATAATGAGGTAGGTCAGGAGGCGAAATGAACTGTATGGCATACCCTACCCATAAGATGGTAAGGACCCAGATATCGGTTGAAATTTCTTCCCATGTTCGTAAAAAAGGGAAGAGTCGGGTCTGGTCAGGAGGGGTGTAAGATGGAGGAGACGGTGGGCTATCAAAGCAGTCAAACAGACCACTTGGGCTGCTGGGATTTTTTTTTTAATAAAAATTTTTATTAGAAAATTCAAGAAGATTTAACAAATATAACAGAACTTTTTCTTATTACATATATCAAACTCTGTAACCAAATAACCTCAGGAGTAAGCATAATAAAAGCTATATATTGAGAGCACATTATCCCAGAAAAAACAAAATCCACAAAATTAGTACCAAATGTGCATGAGATGATGTTGGACACCATATTGTGTTCATGTATATGTTAAAAGTTTAGCCATTCCATGTAAGCTGGATTAGATGGAAGGAATTCTCTCTCTATCATGTACTGTAAGTATTCATACCAAGTTCTAACAAACTTTGAGTTCGTGACTGTGGGTCTACAATGTTTGACATAATACGTGTGTGCTATACGATCCATGATGAAATGGTCCCAGCATTTTTCTCTCCATATCGTAATAGTTGGCGTATCCGGAGACTTCCACTTAGACGCAATAGACAGTCTGGCCGTAGCAAGAAGCGTTGAGGTAAGATTTGATGTTTCGACCTGAGGGTGAGTGTCATCAACTGATTGAAGAAGAAGAACTGCGGGGTCCAAAGGCAATCTCTGTGACGTAATCTTGAATATTTCTTCCACAACTTCTTCCCAGAAAGATTGGATTTTGGGGCAAGACCACCAGCAATGTAGCAAGTCGCTATTCTCACCACATCCTTTCCAGCAGAGAGGGCTGTAATTAAAATGCATGTGATGCAATCTTTTTGGTGATAGATACCATCTTGTATGTAATTTGAAAAGTTGTAGTCGGATGGAAAAAACTTTGGATTTGTAGGCTGACGAGTCCCAGATCTCCAACCACTGTCCATCTGTCAGAATCTTCTGCAAGTCCCTGTTCCAAGTCTTTCTGTTTGCCTCAATGTGTATTTTCTCTGATTCCATTAGCGATTTATATAGAATGGATAGGAGACCCTTCTTGCGTTCCGCAGAAAGTATGAGTAATCGTTCAAAATGAGTTTTAGGTCTTGAAAAGGAACCCTTGTCTGATAGCCAAACAATCATACTCCTCAGTTGGTAATATTTTAACCACGAGATCGTTTTGTGTAGTTTCTGTTCGAATTGGACTTTCGGAAGAAGGGAGCCTTTAGGAGCAAGGTCTGTCAGAGTGTGGAATCCACCATCTATCCATTCTGTGAACGCGTCAGTTTCCATTCCAGGTGGGAACCAGGCTTGTTTAGTGTAAATTGACAGGGGGGAAACAGCTGGAGCCAATGACGATCTGTATCTATCCCATGTTTTCAAGGTTGCTTCTAGGAATATATTACAATGTGTAGGCTTTGGTCTATTCTTCTTGTCCATCCAGATGATTTCTGGCAGGGAGTAAGGAGAGGCGACAGACTGTTCTATCTGGATCCATCCAGTGGTTGCATTGATTTGGAGCATCACCGGCACTTGGGAAAGAATCACGGCTTTCTGGTACAGGTGTAGAGATGGGATGCCCAGTCCGCCTAAGTATGAGGGTTTGGCTAGATGGCGGGGATTTATTCTTGACTTCGAAGAGTTCCAGAGGAAATTGGTGAGTGTACGTTGCCATACCTTCAGGGTTTTCTCTTCGATCAAGATGGGGAGCGCACGGAACAGATATAGAAAGCACGGAAAGATGAAGCTTTGGATCATTTGAAGTCTGTCAGCCAGTGACAATTGTAATTCATTCCAGCCTCTAATTTTCTGTTGGATTTCTTTATGTAGAGTATTAAAATTACATTCCATAAGAGTGTTCAGATGTATGGGTATACAGACTCCCAAGTGTTTCCAGCTCTTTGTAATCCATCTATAATTGTATTTTCTGTGGATGACATCCTTCGTGGCTGTGGAAGTATTAATAGGGTATATCTCTGATTTATTTTCATTTAGGTGAAGGCCGGAGATACTGCTGAAGTCCTGTATGTCTGCAACAATTGCTGGAATGGATCTTTTCGGGTCTTCTATATAAAGGGTCATGTCATCCGCATACATGGTGAGTTTGTGTTCAGTTTTGCCAATATTGAGTCCTTTGAAAGTTTTATTATTTCTGAGGCGTTCTGCTAAAGGCTCAATAGCTAGGGCAAAGATGAGAGGTGAAAGCGGACATCCTTGCTGCGTGCCTCTGGTTGGGGCGAAAAAGGTCGAATTATTTCCGTTGACTCTAACTCTGGATTTTGGGTGCTTGTATATTTTGCTCAGCGCCTGAAGGAAGTGATTTCCGAAACCAATACGTTTGAGATGTAACATGAGGTAATCTAATTCAATAGAATCGAACGCCTTTTCGAAGTCAAGCTCCAAAACTATCGATTCAACCTTGGACAATTTACCTTCCATGATCACATTAAGGGAGTGTCTGATGTTATCCGTTATTTGTCTCCCCGGGATGAAACCTGTTTGGTCTGTATGTATGAGATCCGTGATGACTAACTTGAGGCGATTAGCTAACACCGTAGAGAATAACTTTGCATCATTGTTGATAAGGGCAATTGGTCGGAAAGAGGCGGGATCCATTAGATCTTTCCCTTTCTTGGGGATCACAGTAATGGACGATTCAGACCAAGAGGGAGGTAACCGTCGACCTTGAAGAGCTACATTACATACATCCAGTAGGGGGTCTGCCAATGTTGATTGAAGGGATTTGTATAGTTCTGCAGGTAGCCCATCAATCCCCGGAGCTTTATTATTTTTTGCCTGCTGTATGGCTGTTATCAGTTCTTTTCTCGTGATTGGGCTGTCCAGAGTCTCGCTTTGTGAAGGAGATAAAGATTTGAGAGAGGGGATTGAGTTCAGAAAGTCTTCAATATTTTCAGCTAAGGGCGAAGGGCTGCTGGGATTTTTTAGGGGCCTGTTGGTGGGCCCTATTTGGGTAACGGGAGTCATAGGGCCTCTTTCTCCAATGGGAGGTCGGCGCAGGAGACAACTGGCGCCTGGCATAATATGGTTTCCAGGAACGGTACTAGCGTCGAGGCGTTGATGCTGAGACACCTAGGTTCCGAGCCTGCTTCCGACTATCATCGACAGCCTTTAAGACGTCATCAGTGGTAGAGTGGAAGAGACCTTCACCATTGAAGGGGAGGTCCTCAATCCAAAATTTCACATCGGGCTGTAAAGAGGAACCTCTTAGCCAAGCATGGCGACGGAGAGCAACGGAGGAGACAAGAACTTTTGAGGAGCAAGTGACAGCATGATGGACTGAATTAATTTGCTGTTTCGAGATCGTGCAAATTTCTGATAAAGCTCCTGACAACGTTGGATGGTGTTCCTCCGGAACAAACTGTAAGATGGCCACATTAAATGCATAAGCCGACAGATATGACAGGTAGGTGTCAATACAAAGATTCATAGAGGCGAAGGAATACAGCTTCTTCGCGATAACATCGATTTTGCGGCCCTCGCGATCGGGAGGTGCAGAGTGGCGGGCAGATTGCTTTGATTACCACCATGGAATTCTGCGGAGGCTACCTGAAGAGAAACTTCCCCGAGTTCTCTTGGACCTTATCGTATCATCTGGCGACCAGGGGATTTGAAGTGGGATGAACCCATGTCTCCTTGAGGGCAGAAAGGTGGACCGGCAGCAGAGGCAGGACGGTCGAAGGCGATAGGTCAGTCTGAACAAGCTTGTGAATGACATCGGTCACAGCCGGGGATTCAGTGGAACCCTGGACCTGAAGTGCAGAGGCCATCCTGGTTACAAGTTCCAAATACACTTTCGGACCTTCGGTTGGTGAAATAGAACCCGAGGCCCAAAGCTCATCTTCAATGTGTGGAACATCGAGTTCGAGGTCTCCCGAATCCGAGTTGTCAGAAATCGACATGGGAGAGGAGGATCTCCGCGGTTGAGTGAGATCAGCCGATATCGAGTCATCAATAGGGGGATGAAGCCCAGGTTCTGAGGGAGAAAACTTCAGGGCATCCCTAGGTCTTGAGAGCTCAGGAGGCTGGTCAGGAGCCACAAAGTGAGTCGAAGTCATGGACCGAGAACGTCTGGTGCGATCTGAAATGCGTGGATGATCAGCACATTCGAAGCCGATCATAGTGGTGTCAGCGAGGAGTAGACCTCGGATAATAATACGGATAGTAATCAAGCCAATCTCGTTCGTCAGGAGACCAATATTGGTCATCAGAAGGTGATCCCAAGGGAGAAAGCAACTGGCAACGAATGAGACGCTTTCGATCATATTGAGATCGGCAGCCAACAGAATGCTCCAAGCCCTCCAAATGGTGGATCGGGGTACGGGAGTGTGGCGACTGAGATCAAGAGTCCTGGTGACATGACAAGTCGGGAGGCGATCTTGTAGATTGACCCAGCGGAATAAGCTCAGAGGCTGAAGAGAGCGTAGGTGGCGTTGAAGGCCGCAAAGTGAACTTGTTAGGTACAACACCCACAGCAGGGGTCGATGTTGTTAGATTTCAACTTTGGTGCCTTCAAAGAGCCGTCTGATTTTTGAGAGACAGTCGAAGCCATGGCAAGGTGCACAGCTGCCTCTAAGAGCAAAGCCCTAAGGTGAGTCTCCCTATTACGTTGAGCTTTTCTAGTAAAACTAGCGTAATGGACGCAGCTATCAAATCTATGGGATTCCTCACCGAGGGAAGAACAGATTTATGACCATCGTTCAAAGTAATTTTAGCTGGACAATAACGGCACACTTTGAAAAACTTAGTTTTGCCCATACATTCTCCACCCCACCCACCAAAAAAAGGGGGGGAGAACAAAAGTGAATAAAGAGAAAAGTATTCCTTTTTCTTTTTTTCTTTTTTTTAAATAGTAAGGAGAGAGAATGAAGTAGAAATAAAGACGAAAGAACAAAGGCAAAGAAATATACTTAGCTGAGGCAAGTACGGAGCAACAGAAACGAGGTGTGAACACGCAGGCGGTCGAAGAAAAACTTAGTGGGAGGCAGCTCTCTCCCCCGCTCCAGGCATGTGCAGTATGTGCCTGCGCCCCAGGGCGAGAAGAGAGCCCGCTAAAAGCTTTCTGAGGCAAAGCTCTAGAAGTTTCTCCAGTTGAGGTCGTGCGCAGGCACCCAACCCATGTGTGGGACTGCACAGAGACCATGACGAAGATCAGAAGGTCTTGTACCAGAGGAAATTGGTGGTAGATCCCCGCTGACAGATGAAGGATGGTTGAGAAAAACAGGTTGTTTTTGACAGGAGGGTAGAGATGCAATAAACCTTTTAAAAAACGGTTCAAAAGCGGATGGGAGAACAATGTACATCCGTCAACTTGAACATGGTAGGCTGAAAGGGTGGCCAAATAAACTCTTAACGACAAATGGGAAAGTCCCGAGTCAGCGAGAGACAGGAGGAATTGGAAAACTTTCTTGAGACCCACGGAGGTGACTTGAGGGGCATCATCACCGAGGGAAGAACAGAATCTTTGCCATTTATAATGGTAGGACCTTCGCGTAGTAGGTTTTCTGGCATTCAACAGAATGTTTGCTATGCGGGTGGAGAAAGCGTTGACTTTATTCTCCACGCTGTCAGTTTCAATCGTGGTACATCATGATGTAGGAGAGGGGAGTCGGACAGGAAGAAGAGGTCCTGAGCCAGAGGAAATTGGTTGTATATCCCTCTTGACAATTCAAGGACAGTCGAAAACCATGGTTGCCTTGGCCACCATGCAGTCTCTGACTATTTTGCCACCATGCAGTCTCTGACTATTTTGCGGACCACTCTCAGAAGAAGGGGTAAGGGAAGGAACAGGTAAAGAAGACCCGTGGACCAAGGATAAAGGAGACTGTCCCCGAGAGAATGAGGATCCCTGCCGTCTCGACTGCAGAACAAATGACATTTTTTGTTGGCTCTGGTGGCAAAAACATCGACTGGGGGAGTTCCCCACCTGCGGAAGAGTGGGGGGAAGTATGTTGGGTTCATCTCCCACTCGTGAAGGCTGAGTCCTGCTCAACTTAGATGGTCTGCCTGCACGTTCATGTGTCCAGGGATGTGTGTGGCTATGAGGAAAATGTTGTTGGTGTTGGAAAGGTTCCACAACTGAATGGCAAGGTTGCAGAGGCAAAGGGAGACAGTGCCTCCTTGCTTGTTGACATAAGAGAGTGCTGTAGTGTTGTCCGTGAGGACTGTGACACATTTCACTTTGATGATAGGTAGGAAGCTGGTGACAGCATACTGTATTACCATCAGTTCTAGGAAGTTTATGTGTCGCTTCCTCTTCTGTGCGTCCCATTTGCCTCCAACAGAAAGGCCCATCGTGTGGGCACCCCAACCCGTCAGGGAAGCATCGGTCGTTAGGGTGATTTGGGGTGACGGAGGATGGAAGGGTGCTCCCTGGAAAAGATTGGAAGGGACAGTCCACCAAAGTAAAGACTCTCGTATATTTGGAGGAGGGAGTCAGGACGGTGGTATGTACATTCTTCGTGGTATTGAAGTTGCGGATAAACCATAGTTGTAGGTGGCGCATTTTTAGTTTCGCAAAGACCAGGACTGGCGTAGTTGCGGCCATAAGGCCGAGTAGCCTCTGTATTTGGAAGGCCGTGACAAAGGGTTGGGTACGGATGACGGTGGCTAGGTGGATGCTGTCTGCTGCTCTGTCTCATGGCAGGTAAGCCATGCATGTCTTGGAATCCAGTAGAGCACTGATGTACTGTATGCACTGGAGTGGTTGGAGTTGAGACTTTTGCAGATTGATTTGCAGGCCGAGGTTCTCCAAGAGTACCATTGTCTCGTTGATGTTTGAGACCAGAGTGTCCTTGGAGGAACCTTGTGGGTTCTGACAGCTACTAAGAGCCAATCATCGATGTACTGGTAGACAGAAATACCCTTGAGACGGAGGAAGGCCACCACCACAATCAAAGTCTTTGTGAAGACTCTTGAGGCGCTTGAAAGGCCAAATGGTAGGGCTGCATATTGGTAATGCTGTTGAGCAATCGCGAAGCGCAGGTATTGGCGGTGGGAGGGGTGGATGGTGAGGTGGAAGTACGCGTCTTGGAGGTCAAGGGTGGCCATCCAGACGTTTTTCCAAAGAAGTGGCATAATCTGCTGCAAGGACTCCATGCGGAAGCGGTGGTAGGTGACATTACAGTTCAACTCCCTTAGATCTAATATGGGTCGAACACCTCCATCCCTCTTTGGGACTGTGAAGTATCGGGAATAAAATCCCGTCCCATGGAGGTGTGGTGCTACCCGCTCGATGGCTCCCTTTTGCAGGAAGACGGACACCTCGTCTAGGAGAGGCGGGGAAGGGGGTGTGGTGATGACGACTGGAGTAATGGGGTTCTGCTCGAATTGGATACAGTAGCCTTGGGTCACGATGGACAGCACCCATTCGTCCAAGGTGATGTGACGCCAGGCGTGAAGGAAGGGTGACAGATGGGTTTGAGCTGACTCGGTAGGTGGGAAGTCAAAAGCCCTGCTTGAAGGACTTTGCTTGTTTGGTGCATGAGGGCTGTTGTACAGTGCCAAACTTAGGCTTTTGAAAGGTGGGACTTTGACCACCGGAAGCCGTGCGTGGTCTCCATTGCCTGTCTGACTGACGATTTGGGGTGCGTCTTTGCCAGGGCCTAGACCAGGTGCAAGGGCGATATTGTTGCCTCGTGGAGGATGACACTCCTAGAGCGCGAGAGGCCTTTATGCTCTTATCCATATTCTGGAGCATGGTATCGGTCGTGCTGTTAAAGATATTTTCATAATATTTAGTGTCAGCTTAACCCTTGTGGATCCATAGCAATTTTTTGGGTTGAGATTTCTCCCCACCCCCTTTTTTCCCCTTCCCCCTTCCCTTCCTTTTTGTTAGCATCAGACGTGCTGGGTTTTCCTGTAACCTTGGGGATATGGCCACCAGAGAATTTAGTGTGTTTAGTTATTCTGATACACAGATTGCATCTGTGCTTAACAAACCTGATTTTTTTACATCTGTGAGGGAGACAAATAAGTCAAATGCTTGGGACAACCTGCAAAAGGTAACATCTAAGAAAATGAAAATTGAAACCCATGCAGGGGCTCTGAGAGATTACTGTAAAAATAAAATCATCCCTAGGGGATTACGTATACACAAACCTCCAGGTATGTTCCCACAGAATGATAAGTTCAAGGACAGATGGATTTCTATTTTGAATAAGTGTTCCATGGATCTCATGATTTTGCTTATAGAGACGGCAGATACGGAAATAGCTTAGATAGAGAGGGAGAAAGAAATGCTTATAGAGAAGGAAAGGGAAAACTTAAGCGAGAGAGACCTTGCTACACGGCTTGAAACTCTAGATAAGGAAATTCATACACAATTTTTAGAACTGAAAGAAGTTAAACTTCATAAATTCCAAAGAGACTTGAGGGACTATGAAGAAGGGAGGGTCTATGACTGGTCTGCACAGAGAAAAACCTACAGGGGCAAGAAATCAGTCTCTTTTGATACTACCCTAAATACTAGTTCTGAATTGAACACTAGTGTGCACTCAGAGATAGCCTTGGAACAGAGCACCAGCCAATATAACCCCCACCACTCTATATTAAAGAGGAATGAGAATTTTTTAGGTCCAGACAGGGAACTAAGGTCAGGAAGGAGGTTTACACCTCAAGAATACAGACCCAAGTACAGCAGGAGGGGCAAAACAACCCCCAGGTAGTCAATCTCTCTAAGGTGCAGCTATCAGAGTTGGAAATCTCAATACTTAACAAAGGTCTGTCTTTTATTCCCACACCTCCATGCAATACATTTCAACTCATGGTTGAAATACATAGTATGTTTAGAAAAATTAGATTGGCAGATTTCTTTTAAAATAACACTGAAGATACAGTTCCAGAATCCAGCATTTATAGTTTAAAACCCAAGTCTACTTTTAATCCAGCCACAAAAAACTCAGGCTTTTGGCTTTTCAAGAATTGGTACTAGAGGAAATACAGAGCTTAGAAGAAAGTGTTCCACAGGTTTGGCATAATTTGAATAAGAAGGAACATCAAGCCCTAAAACAGCTAGAGCAAAGAAAAGATATCATTATTAAACCAGCTGATAGGGGGGGGCAATAGTCATTTGGGGCAGGGAGGATTACATCACTGAAGCCTATAGACAGTTGAACAACACTACACACTATAAAAGGAGTAAGGCGAATCCATCAAGAATTGTTAAGAAGGAAATTCAGGAAATGTTGGAGGAAGGGTTAGTGGAAGGTTATATAGATAAAATCAGATATGATTACCTCCTTAATTCGGATGAAAGGATGCCTCAATTTTACCTTTTACCTAAAATCCATAAAGGCACCCTTCCTGTCCCTGGCAGACCTATAGTGTCAGGATGTGGATCAATCTTAGAGCCTTTAGCACAATATTTGGATCTTTTCCTGAAGCCATTTGTACATACCACTCAGTCTTATTTGAGGGATACCATGGACTTCCTAAACCACATTAATAGTTTAGAACTGCAAACAGAGGAAGTCATTTTTGCTACTTTGGATGTCACCTCCCTATACACCAACATTCCACAAGATGAGGCTTTGGAAGTTTTATGGGAAACATTAGATCGGAGAAGTGGACAATTGTTTCCCCCTACATCATTCCTCTGCCACATTGCTGAATTATGCTTAAAAAAGAATTTCTTTCAGTTCCAAAAAGAATACTTTTGGCAAATATCAGGCACAGCAATGGGTTGCAAATTTGCACCAGAACTAGCCAATCTTTTTATGGATAGACTTGAAAATACATGTATTCTTCACCCTGACAATCCTTATAATGAATTCATAATTTTTTATAAGAGATTTTTGGACGACATTTTCTTAATTTGGAATGAAACAACAAAATCTCTGGTTGAATTTGGAGATTACATTAACCAAGTACATAGTACTATTAAATTTCAATTAGAGTATGACAAACAAAAGATACATTTTTTGGATGTTGAAATTAGGAAAACAGGCAATAAATTAGTGACAGAAGTATATAGGAAACCCACAGATGCTAATTCATATTTAGCTATGGATAGTTT
>NW_015167584.1:78042-90559 GCF_001447785.1 Gekko japonicus | reverse complement strand
TACCAGGTTAGTAGGCCAATATTGAAAAAAATATTTTTATATAAAAAATGAATTTCTTTTTGAAACATATAGCTTTATGGAATTATTTCATTCCCTTTCATATTTAGAATTATTGGTGGACTTTAATTGGCTAGACTGGAGGCCCATCTTATAGAATAATAATAAACAAATACAGAAGGTAATTTTTATTTTTAGTATATAGTATTTTTCAATTAACAATAATGTATATAAGGGAAACAATAATGAATTTTTCTTTGCTTCCCTTTTCCCTCTTTTTCTGTTTGCAATCAGTATTTAGGAAACAACATCTGGCCTTATATTGTATATGTATTTAACATGTCAAATTTGTAATTGGAATTGTGACCACTGAGGAAGGCCCTTTGAGGGGCCGAAACGTGTTTGGTTCAGTTGCACAGCACTAACCCATCTATGTATGAATGTTGAGAAGTTTTTTATGTCTGAATGGTATATTTTCAATGAATCTAAGTTTTAAAATGTGTACACCTGAATAAATTTTGTATTTTCATAATATTTCGTGTCAGTTTAACCCTTGTGGATCCATAGCAACTTTTTGAGTTGAGTTTTCTCCCCCCCCTTTTCCCCTTCCCCCTTCCCTTCCTTTTTGTTAGCAAAGAGACTGAGGCTATCAAAAGAAAGGTCTTCGACATAGGACCTAGTATCTTGTGGAAGATTGGTGTTGCGGGGCCAGGAGTGCCTCCTAAGAGCGATCACTGAGGCCGTTGTTCTGGAGGAAGCATCTAGGGCATGTTTGGAAGTGTTGATCTGCTGCTTCGCAAGGACCATGCCTTCCTTCAGAATAATCCTGGCCGCCTGAAGCTTGTCTTCAGGGAGGTGGGTCAGGAGTTCAGAGAATCTTTCCCACACAGTATATTGATATCTGCTCATGCAGGCCAGGTAGTTAGTGATTTTGACCCCCAACGCACCCATAGAGTAGAAGCGTCATCCGAAGGTGTCTAATTTCCTACTTTCCCTGTCAGAGGGTGCCGAGTGCGTTCGTTTTGACTTGGATGAGGATGTTACGACCACCAAATTTGGTTGAGGGTGGGAAAAAAAATTCGGCACCTGCCTCCTGGACTCTGTACATGTGGTCCAGGCGTCTTATTGACACCGGGGCTGAAGAAGGTTTTTCCCATGGGGCCTTGGTAGCTTGCAAGAGAACCATGGACATGGGGAGTGCAATGGTAGTGGAGGTATCCAGTTGCACAATATCAAAAACAGGATCAGTAACCTGTGGCTGTTGCTGTAGGACAGAGAGGCCTAGAGAATGGGCCATTCTTTTAACAAGGTCTGCATATGAGGTGAGATTATTGGATGGTGATATAGTGAGATCCTACGCGACAGTTTGGTTTGGAGACTTGTGGTCAGGGGAGGTTTAGATCGCCGAAGCCTCTGTATCAAAATCGTCGTCTCCGGAATTGGAGCAGTCCTGTTCTGGCATTTGTGACTTCCGCTTGACCCATGAAAATCTTTGGTGGAACAACTTGGGGGTTGGGAGGACGAAGAGGTTCCGATTGATGGTGGGAAGGATCTTCAGCCGGAGCTCAAGACAGAGATGCCGAAGGTCTCGATTTATAGGGTGACCTTGATCTGTGAGCAGAGTGGGTCAAGTAGCAATCCCAGTTGGAATAGCCCGCGAGAGTCAGCCAGGGTATGGATGGTGGATAACCGCCGTAGAGGTATCTCAGTTGGCGTTGATCCCAAGACATAGGTGGTGGTGGGGGGATAAAGACTCGGGGGGATCGACTTCTGGAGCAAGTATGTCTCAGAGACAAAGGGATGTGTTGCCTTTGTGAACGATCCCTATAAACTCGCTCTTAGATATCGATAGGTTTGACATGCAGACGTGGAGGGTGACTCTGCGTGGTAGTAGAAATGTGTCGATTCCGACCTGTATTGATGTCGGGAGCTTCTGATACCGTCGATGTCGACGACGGAGGAGGAGTGAGGGAAGGCTCTGCACCCATGGGGTGACTTAGGAGCTCCACATTCTCGATGTTGGAGTAAGGACTCTCTAGTTGTTGTATAGGAGAGTCCAAAAGCTGAATGGTCGGTGTCAGTGGAGGAGCATGTGTCTCCGATGTTGATGGAGTGGGGGGCACGGTTGGGGCATCACCCAGTGCAGATGCCGCCACCTTCACCTTCTTTGCCGCCTTTAGGGGTTTAGAGGAGCCCTTTTTTGCAGACTTATGCTTACTTGCCTTGGGCCTTTTCTTCACCGGTGGGGAGGCAGAGGATTGCGCCTTCGATGCTGGAGGGTTCGGCGCCGGTTGGGCGATGTCGGAGGCAGGCCTCGATACCAGAGCCGTCGAGGTCGAAGGTTTCTCAGAGTCCATCGCTGAGGAAGGATGTAGCACCGATTCAAGTAGCGCCACTTTGAGGGGCGCAGCTCAGTTTTTTCGGGTCTTGTTCGAAAACCTAGCACAGTGCCGGTAGGACTCAGGTCTGTGAGACTCTCCCAAACACAAAATACAGAGGGTGTGGTGGTCAGGCGGTGCGAGTTTACTGCTGCAGCCTTGACAACTGTTAAAAAAGCCCCACTTTTTCTCCATAGAACAAGAAGAGCAGTGGAGAAAAAAGGGGGAGGGGGGACCCCAAAGGCCAAGCTGAGGTAATCGCAACTTTCGCCCCTCAGGAATATATATATATATATATATATGTAGGTAATGAAGAAGTAACACGAAAAAAGGTAGAAGGCCACGACCACCACCATCTTCTTTGTGAAGACTCTCGGCGCACTTTAAAGGCTGAATGGCAGAGCTGCATATTGGTAGTGATGTTGACCAATTGCGAAGCGTAGGTATTGGCGGTGGGATGGGTGGATGGTGAGGTGGAAGTACACGTCCTGGAGGTTGAGGGTGGCCATCCAGACGTTCTTCTGGAGAAGTTGCAGAATCTGCTGCAAAGACACAATGCGAAAGCGGTGGTAGCTCACAAAGCAGTTTAGCGCCCGTAGATCAAAGATTGGTCGAATGCCTCCATCCCGCTTTGTAACGGTGAAATAGCGGGAATAGACTCCCTTGCCCTGTAGATGCAGTGGCACCGGCTCGATGGCTCCCTTGTGCAGAAGGACGAACACTTCTTCAAGAAGGGCTGGAGAAGGGGGTGTGGAGACGAAGACAGGAGTAATGGGGTTCTGAATAAATTCTATGCGGTAACCCTGGGTCAAGATGGAGAGCACCCATTTGTCTGTGGTGATGAGGCGCCAAGTTTGGAGGAAGGGTTGGATGTGACTGGAAGACATGGAAGTCAAAAACCCTGCTTAGAGGACTTTGCCTGCTTACTGCAGGAGGATTGTTGTCCCAATCCAAATCTAGGCCTCCAGATGATGTACATGGCCTCCATTGCAGGTCAGGAGACTGACGGTTTGGGGTACGTTTTTGCCAGGGTCTAGACCAGGGACGCGGCTGGTGTTGCTGCCCCATGGATGAAGAAATGCCCAGAGCATGAGAAGCTTTTATGCTTTTATCCATATCTTGTAATATGGTGTCTGTGGTACTATTAAACAGACCAAGGCCATCGAAGGAGAGGTCCTCTACATATGATCTAGTATCTGACTGTAGATTTGTGTTACGTAGCCAGGAATGTCTTTGGAGAGCTATGGCTGTCCTTGAGCAGGTGTCTAGGGCATGTTTAGAGGTATTAATTTGTTGTTTTGCCAGCACCATGCCCTCATTTTGGATGATGCGAGCTGCCTGACACTTATCTTCTGGAAGGTTTGCCAAGAGCTCGGAGAGCCTCTCCCACAAAGTGTATTGGTATCTACTCATACATGCTAAATAGTTGGTCTTCACCCCTAGTGCTCCAGTAGAGTAGAAACATTGTTCGAATGCATCTAGCTTTCTGCTCTCCCTGTCTGAAGGGGCAGAATGGGTTCTCTTTGACTTGGATGAGAAAGTAACTACCATTGAATTTGGTTGAGGATGGGCAAATAAGAATTCCACTCCTGTTTCTTGGACTCTATACATATGGTCCAAGCGACGTGTGGCCACTGGAGTCAATGACGGTCATGGAGCTTTAGCTGCCTGTAACAGGACCGTGGACATGGGTAGTGCTATAGCCGTTGATGTATCTAGTTGTACCACATTGAAAATGGCATCTGTAACCTGTGGTTGTATGACTGAAAGGCCAAGGGAGTGGGCCATTCTCTTCACAAGGTCTCCATAGGAAATTAAGTTTTCAGATGGAGATATAGGTTGGTCATCGGCTACTGCGTGGTTCAGAGAAGGCTGGTCAAGGGAGCTGTGTACATCTGAAGCCCCCGTATCAGAATCCTCATCTGCAGAGTCAGAGGAATTTGGCTCTGGTAATTGTACCAGAGTGGTTTTGATCTGACTGGTTGGATCTGTTGACGGTGGGATAGGGGGATTGGGAGGACAATATTGATCCGGTTGATGTCAAGGAGGGTCATCAGATGGATGATCCGGAGGACGGGAAAGAGATGCTGAGGGCCTCGATCTATGGGGTGACTGTGATCTGTAAGCAGAGTAACAATCCCAATCAGAGTAATCTGCTGGAGTCAACCACGGCATGGATGCGGGTGGATAAGCCCCATAGAGATAACGTAGTCGGCGGTGATCCCAGGAAAGAGCAGGAGGTGGTGGGGGCAGGAAGTCTCGTGGGGATCTCCTCCTAGAGCGGGAGCATCTGGGAGACAGTGTAGCATCTCGTCTCTGTGAGCAGCCCCTATTAGCCCAATCATCGATATCAAAAGGCCAATCTTCGGCAAACAGACGGGGAGGATGACGTTGAGTGTTTGGAGGGATCTGTCGATGCCGACCTGGGTCAATATCAGCATGGAACTCCGAGACTTTCGATGTCGATGACTGAGCAGAGGGAGAGCGATCCATGCCCAGGGGATGACTGAGGATCTAGACATTATTGATGTTGGAGAAAGGACGCATATCGACCAGTGTGTTGTGGTCTAGCTGGTGTATTAGAGAGTCCATCAGCTGGATGGTCGGTATCGGTGGAGCAAATTTAGCCTTCGATGCCAATACTGTTGTTGGAGTGGGGAGCACCTTAGGGGCATTACCCGGTGCAGGACACGCAACTTTTCCAGACTTTGCCACCTTTAGGGCCTTAGAGGAACCCTTTTTGGCAGACTTGTGCTCTTTACCCAATTTCTCCTTCTTTTTTACGGGCGTGGACACTGAAGACTGCACCGTTGGTGCCAAATGCTTCGATGTTGACTGGACGATGTCCGACGAGGACTTCAACACTGGATATGTCGATGGTCTTACCGGTACTTCTGGATCCATGACAGAAGCGGGATTTCGCGCCAATTCCAGTAGTGCCACCCTGAGATGCGCCGCTCGGTTCTTCCTTGTTTGATTTGAAAACTTGGCACAGTGTCGACAGGACTCTGGTCGGTGTGTCTCGCCAAGACAAAAAATGCAAAGGGTGTCGCTGTCAGGTGGAGCGAGCTTACTGCCGCACCCCTTACAACGTTTGAAAAAGCCCCACTTCTTCTCCATAAAATAAATGAGATGGAGTAGAAAAAGAGGGGGGGTGAAGGCCGAACTGAGGTACGACGAAAAACTTCCCCCTCAAATTAAATGAAGTATTTTTTAAAAAAAGAAAACAATGAATAAGCAAAGGTAAAAGTGGAAAACTAAGAGAAAAACTGAAGAGAAATCCGAAGAGCCTCTGAGGAAAATAGCTACCAATCTGACCGATGAAAGCAGGGTGCTTCCAGCGCGGCAGAAAGAAAGGAACTGGCGGGATGTCTGCGCCTATCCCTCTGGGCATGCATGGTGGGGTTCCTGCGCATGCCTGAGGTCTGGGCACGAAAATCCATTAAGAGCTTGCTACAATACTGATCGATCCAGCGCAGGCACACTTTATCCCATGGGTGTGAAGCACAGAGACCACATCGAAGATCTTTTAGTTTCACAATTGGACCAGAGATATAAAAGGAGTAGCCTGGTGTGGCCCAGTCCTTTTATTAAGCTGACCATATATATTATAAAAATACAAAATTTATTAGGGTGTACACATATTAAAATATATTCGAGTTAAACATTTTCAAGTATCAGACTAATAAAAGCATATCAAATATTAATACACATGATGGGTCAACACTCTCCAACTGAAGACCAAACGTGTTTCGGCCTCAAAGGGCCTTCCTCAGTGGTCACTATACAACATAGTATAGACACACATTCAAACATATGTATACAAGATCTTTAGTACACTTATTTAAAGACCAGATGTTGTATCCTGAAATTATAAAAATAGAGGGGGGGGAGAGGGGGATAGTAATAGTGATAGAGCACCATAGTAATAGTGATAGAGCATTAGTACTCCTTTCCCCATTCCATATATATGTAGTGTGTAGAAAATGCAAAAATAAAAAAAATCCCCTTCAGAGGGCCAAAAAAAGGGGGGATTTAAAGTGTGTTCATTCCAATTACAGGGCATCGAAAGAGTCCTATATTGTTATTTTTCATCCTTAACTTCCCAGATCAGGAATGGGTAATTTGTGCACCTGTTGCCTTCTTTTAATGTGGTAGCTGTTTCTCAGGCTCCCTCTCCAGAATCAAACCCTGATTCCCTGTTACCCGTGGTAATCATGGTCAGGGGTCATTTCATAGAAAAAGAGGTGCAGGAGCTCATTAGCATAACTCATTAGCATAACTTACTTGCATATGCCACACCCCCTGACATCACCAGAAGTGTGTCAGAAGGCAACACCCACCGCTCAGGCTCCACTGGACTGTTTTGGATTGCTAGGTATTGGGGTGGGGGGAAGCGCGCAGATCTGCCCTCACAGAGGAGGGAGAGCTTGTACCTGAATAAACCTTGGCCTTAAAGGTGCCACTGGACTGTTTTGGATTGCTGGGGGGGGGGGCTCTGCAACTTACCTGGCTGCTTCTTGCTCCTTGTGGCTGGGGGGGGCTGGGAGCAGGGGGTGGGTCTTGTTGCATGTGCCCGCCCCCTGGGCTCTTTACTGCTGGAGCTCCGTTCCTGTGTGCTCCTGCAGGAAATGACCCCTGATCACGGTGGGCACAGAAATAATGTGGATAGAGCAGACATTTGAATGTGTTGTTGCTGCCATGGCGGTGTGCAAAGATGGTGGGGTAAAGACAGAACTCAAGCTGATCTCTTCAAACCATGCCTCGGCCTTGGCCAGTGAATCCATCCCCTTCCAGACTTCCTAATGAGTCTGAGGCTGGAGGCCAAGCCACCCTCCGGGAACTGCCACCCGGCCTCTGTCAGTGAATTCATCCCCTTCAGGACTTCCAAAGGTAGGTAGTCCTGGCCTCCCAAGGGGACTTAGTCTTGGGTGGCTAGCCCAGTTCTCTGGAAGTACAGGCAACCTCCTAGAATCACCAGACATCCTCAGATACTGAATCCATCCAGGCAAGACTTCTGAGGGCAGGTAGATCTGGCCTCCCACGTTACTTGGTCTCAGGTAGGAAGACCTGGGCTCCAGAAGCCTGAGGTGGGTAGACCTGGCCTCCTGGGGGTACTTGGTCTCAGGCAGGTCTCTAGTGGGTAGACCTGGCCTTCCAAGGGGACTTGGTCTCGGGAGCTTTGATTCGGGCTTTGAAGACCAGGTCTACTCAGTAGAAGCTTCTAGTGGGTAGACCTGGCCTCCCAGGAGGACTTGGTCTCAGGTGGGTAGCTCTGTTCCCCAGAGGCATGGCCAGGCCCTGGAACCACCAGACAGCCTCAGATTGTGAATCTGTCCAATCAAGACTTCTGAGGTGGTTGACCTGGCCTCCCCAGGGGGACACAGAGCAGGTAGACCTGTTCTTTTTTAAAAAACTTTTTTATTGCTTTTATACTATAACTACAAACTACACACTACAAATTCAGAGTAGCAAGGCTCAATAATAACCTATCTTTCATTTTAGATACTTCTCTATATATTTATGTTACAATATATAATTTACCTTTCAAATATAAAGTATTCAGATAGAAAGAACAAATATTAATTGGTTATAATAACACATATGAGCAATAATATATGTTCTATAAAGCTTAACATAGAAAAAATCTTAGCTCTTCATTTAGGTGTCTTCTTGTTTTTGCGCTTTTTCTTCTTTTGCCAGGGGATTTTAATCTTGTATGATCTGGGGGCAGCCACTCCCAGTTCAGAGTCAGAGTCAAAGATTTCACCCAAAGACACAGAGGTAGAAGAGGAATTGTCACTAGCTATCTCCTGTTGTTCGCTTTTTTCTTCTGTGGCCTTCTCTTCCCCTGCTTTTTCCTTTTTCTTTGTTGAACTCTGATGCTGCTTCAAGAATGAATCTGCTTTGGTGAGAGAGTCAATTTTTTCTTTTTTACCATTATAGTTGAAAATAAGTCCTTCTGGTAAAATCCATAGATACTGAATGTTGTTTCCTTGGAGAAATGTTATAATATTTCTGTATTGCTTCCTCTTATTCCATATTTCAAATGGAACATCTTTCAGCACTTTTATATTTTCCTCTAGAACTTTTAATATTGTCCCGGTTGTTGCTTTAAGTATTAGATCTCTTGTTGATCTTCTTGCAAATTTAACAAATATTTCCCCTGGAAGATTATTTTTCTTCACAAACTCTGAATATGTTCTGTAAATCATATCTATATCCGCTTGTAATATTTCAGGTTTGCTATTGATCGGGGGGGGGCAGTGTTTCACTTAAAATCTCTCTTAGATTCTCACCTTGTTTTTCTGGGACCCCTTGTAATCTCAAAACATATAGAGATCTTTCCACTTGTAGTTGTAATAATTGTTACTTTTCAGAAGCTCTTTATCTGCTACATCCATTCTTTGGTCCAGTTCTTTGGACTTACATTCAACCTTTTTTAGCTTTTGGATAGTCTTCTTTGATCTTACTTTAGTCTCTTTCAGTTCTTGTTGCAAATCATCAAATTTCTTGTTGAGGTTCGTCAGCTGGTCCAGCATGGGGCGCAAGGTTTCAGAAATCGTACCAGCAATATCGGAAGTAGTTCCTGATCTTGTGACCGGTGATGTTGTGCTGGCAGTTCCTGTTGTCGCTTTGACTCTGGTTGCCATTTTCCCCCCTCGCTGAGTCATTGTTTACATTAAGGTAACATTTTTAAAAGTTCTAAGATTCTTCTCTGCGATGTATAGTAAAGCCCATTGTGCTCAGAGTCAATTGATTGGTTTCTAACAGTAGAGTTTTGGCTTAGCATCTCCTTCTGATATTTTTAACACTGATTTCTAGGGTAGGGTTCCTCCACCCCCTTCGAGAGGTTCCCCCCTCCCTTTCTGCCTGTGGAGCTTTGCCATCTCTCTGCCGGTTCCCATATCCACTTTTCATTTGTCTTTCTTTTTGAAACTTCTTCACTCATGTTTTACCGCTGAGTATCTTCATAATAGGGAAAGTCTCTGGGAGGCCAGGTCTGCCCACTGGGAAGCCCAGGACTCGTAGACCTGGCCTCCCAAGGGGATGGTCTCAGGCAGGTAGACTTAGGCTCCAGAAACTAGGTCTACCGTGTAAAAGCCTCTAGTGGATAGAAATGGTCTTGGGTGGGTAGCCCTGTTCCCCGGAGGCATGACCAGTCTCTCAGAACTGCCAGATGGCCTTGGACTGCAAATCTGTGTAGTTGAGAATTCCAAAGCCAGTAGACCTGGCCTCTCCAGGGGGACATGGAGTGGGAAGACTTGTTCTCCAGAAATGGGGACTCCCCCCTTATGGCCACCAGTGTGTAGAGTGGTTATCCAGGAGGCCAGGTCTACCCATTGGAAGCCCAGGGGACTTTGTCTTGGTCAAGTAGACCTGGACTCAAGTTGGTCAGAGACCTGGGCTCCAGAGGGGACTTGGACGGAGCTTTGGAGCGGGTGGACCTATTCTTCAGAGACCAGGTCTACCCATGGGAAGCCCAGGGCAGGTGGACCTAATCTTTGGAGGCCAGGTCTACCTATTGGAAACCCAGAGAAGGTGGACCTGTTCTCCAGAAGCTGGGTCTACCCATGGAAAGACCAGGGCATGGAAAGACCTGATCTCCGCAAACCAGGTCTACCCATTGGAAGCCCAGGGTGGGTGGGTCTGTTCTCTGCAGGCCAGGTCTACCCATTGGAAGCCCTGGGCTGGTAAACTGTTGTGCAGCACGTTTGGAAAGTTGAACCAGCACCTGTCACACTTGCACTCACCAGCAGTCTTTCCACTCACCAGAAGCTTTCCAGTAGTCAACCACATTGATACAGTCCAGTGGTTACTATATACAGGAAATTTATTTACAATATTTACAGCTCTCCAACAAACTTCTTCGCCAGACTCCATCCACCATCAAGAGAGAACATACAGTAGTACACAATTACATATATACATTGGTCAGCCAATGAGATCAGTGCTGACTCATGGTGACTTGGCTTGCCTCTGCCAAGTCCAAACAGGCTGAATCTGGATTACTGCAGCTGTCAGCTAGATCTTCCTGATCATTGTGCTGAAGCTTATACACCATAGGCATTCCTAGGTATACCCCAGAAACCTCCATGAACCACAGCTTGTGCCCATCCACCTGATCACCACCTGATCAAGCCCTTAAGGCTGATCTTGAGATGGAGAAGAAAATAATGGAGGTGATGAAAGCAGATAATGTTACTGTACTGGGAGACTTCCTGTTGGGTGTTACAAATTAAAACACTTCAGTATTTACAGGGTTAATGATGTTTGTTAAGTCACATGTTTTTTTGTAACCAATCTGTTTAGACAATAGGATGCCTGGGAGCTAATTTGCTACTCTGATTAGAAACCAAGGCTTCTCCTCCCATTCTTTTGTTCTGACTAGAGAAGGAGATGCCATTCAGCTCTTCCCATTTTACCTTTAGCTGCAAGGATGTAGCCATACTAGCTCCTTGTTATTTTCATATCCTGTGTACCTTTTCCCCATGTTAGATTTATAGTAAATTTTTATATTTTAAAACACACCATGGACTCAGTCTCTTAATACTCTGCTGACTTACTCAAAAGAATCCCAACAAAGGTTATGGGTGCCCAGCTCATTCCTTTATGCGCAAAGCTGACCATGTGTGTATGCTGAGTTTACTTAGAAACTTTTAAGAATAGCACAGATTTTTTTGAAACGTTTTCTGGATTAATGGGAGCAGAGAAAGGTTTTTTCCTCTTTTTTTGAGCTTGCCTAGCCATTGCAGGCAGGACAGAAGGGGAGAGAAGATTTGTATCTCTACTGCTTTACGCGAAGGGCTGCATCGCGCTGCTGGAAGAGAGGGAGATCAAAAGGAAGCTCTGCTTAACTCCGTGCTGCCCAGACGCCTGTTGCCGGTTCGTCTCTGTTGAAAGGATTGGTAAAGTAAAAATGGCTTCTCCAAAGAATCTTTCTTTCTTCAATATTCCACCTTTATCTAAAACAAATTACAACTGGTGGAAGGGATCAATTGAATGTGCTTTAGAATCTCAGTCTGTTTTGCATGTACTTACTAAGGATGCTCCTGCAGATGATCCGCAAAAATAAATCTTTAAAGAGAAAGATGGTTTTGCGAAATCTTTAATCCTTGGGAGTGTTATTGCAAGTGACAATCAAAAGCTTTTAACGTGCAAATCTGCAAAACAAATGATAAACCATTTAGATGAAAAATACAATGGAAAGACAAGAGCTAACACTCTCTTTCTCCTTCAGTGTTTGTTTAATGCAAAAATGAGTGTTGGAGACTCACTGATTGCACATTTGAACAAAATTATGGATACTTTCAATGATCTAAAAGCCATAGGAAGCCCACCAACTGATGATTCTGTTATTGATGTAATTTTGGGCTCATTAACAAAAGACTTTGCTCAGGAAGTTGCGTTCTTGAAGGGAGTAGAGAAATTAACCATTGATTATGCAATTTCTTACTTGGAAGCTGAGGGGAATAGAAGGGAAATTTCCCAGCTCGCTGATAGCATGTCAGTTCTTAGAGTGAAGCCTGCTTATCAAAGAGGAAATGTAAAGGAAGATGTTAAATGTTTTATATGTGCAAAAACTGGTCATCTCGCCAAACAATGCCGGTTTAAACCAGCGCAAGATGAAAGAGACCGCACCACATGGACTCCCACTGAAATAGGAGCCTCTAAGGGGCGTGGCAGTGGAAGGCCAAATGCTGGCAGCAAGCTGAATGCGAAAAGGCCTGTATTCTTTCTTAATGAAACACAGCCAGATGCTGCAGATGTAAACCAGAGTGGAAATGTACATGCATTTTCTGTTAGCGGAAGAGAATCTGATGCTAAACCTCTATGGATGTTAGACTCAGGGAGTCATGCACATATTGCAAACTCTGTTAAATGGTTTGTTGATTTGGATAGAGAGAAAAAGCCTAAGTTGCAACAAGTTAATGGTCAAGAATTAGCTGTGGAAGGAACTGGAACTGTTGTGCTGAACATTTTGAATACATGTGGTGAAATTGAGGAAGTTATACTCAAAGATTGCATTTTTGTTCCTGAGGCCACTATCTGCCTCATATCCACCATGAGGAGCATAGCAACTGGTTTTAAAATTGATCTTGATCAGGGCTGGCTCGAGGTTTTTATGTGCCCTAGGTGAG
>NW_015167584.1:61582-77868 GCF_001447785.1 Gekko japonicus | reverse complement strand
GTATCAGCGCAAAGTGCCAGCTATGAACTTTACTGGATTATTCATCTACTGAAAGACTTTGGAATAGATGAACCAAAACCAATAATACTGTTTGAGGACAATCAAGCTTGCATCGCTATCTGCAAAGGTGAGAGCATCAAGGCCAAGAATAGGACCATCGCTCTCAAATGTAACCATGTGAACAACCTGCAAGACTAAGGACTGATTGAACTCCAATACTGTCCTGCTGAGGAGATGATCGCAGACATATTCACCAAGCCACTCGAGAAGAAGAAGTTTGAGACTCTACGTGAAAGACTGAACTTGCATGATTTCAGTGTTGTAACTTGAGAAGGGGTGTTGGGTGTTACAAGTTAAAACACTTCAGTATTTACAGGGTTAATGATGTTTGTTAAGTCACATGTTTGTTTGTAACCAATCTGTTTAGACAATAGGATGCTCGGGAACTTTGGAGCTAATTTGCTACTCTGATTGGAAACCAAGGTGTCAAGTATTTAGCATATTGGCTTCTCCAGTTTGGTGTAGTGGTTAAGCCACTTTGGTGTAGTGGTTAAGTGTGCGGACTCTAATCTGGGAGAACCGGGTTTGATTCCCCACTCCTCCACTTGCACCTACTGATGTGACCTTGGGTCAGTCACAAGCTCTGGCACAGCTGTCCTTGAAAAAGAGCAGTTTGTGTCAGAGTTCTCTCAGCCCCACCCACCTCACAGGGTGTCTGTTGTGGGGAGGGGAAGGGAAAGGAGTTTGTAAGCCGCTCTGAGACTCCAAGTGAAGGGTGGGGTATAAATCCAATCTCTTCTTCTTCTTCTTCCTCCCGTTCTTTTGTTCTGACTAGAGAAGGAGACGCCACTCGGCTCTTCCCGTTTTACCTTTAGCTGCAAGGATGTAGCCATACTAGCTCTTTGTTATTTTCATATCCTGTGTACCTTTTTCCCATGTTAGGTTTATAGTAAACTTTTATATTTTAAAACACACCATGGACTCAGTCTCGTAATACTCTGCTGACTTACTCAAAATAATCCCAACACTTCCACTACCTTCACATTGACTGAGTAAACACTTGCTGAAGTAATGCTGTAGAAATGAGATTCCTAGAAGTCATAAATGAATGTGCACTGGTACAGTTGGTCACAGAGTCAACCAGATTTTGAGAAGCGGGTTGCTAAAAGCATCAAGACAAACAGTAAACATTTCTGTAAATATATCTGGAGCTGAAACCAGCCAGAAAAGCAGTGGGGCCTTTGGATGACAAAGGAAGAAAGGGATTGCTAAAGGAAGATGGGGAGATGGACAAGAAGTTCAACAACTTTATTGCTCCTGTGGAAAGTGTAGGCCACAGCCCCTGTTTCAGGAAGGGAGTCTGAATTACTGAGCCAAATTGAGGTGACCAGAGATGAAGTTCTAGACCTACTGGAGAAATTAAAAAGCTGATAAGGTCCTGATTGCATACACCTGAGAATTCTTAAGGAACTCTGATATGAGATAGTTGATCTACTAACTTGTATATGTAATGTATCACTAAATTCCACCACTGTACCAGAAGACTGAAGAGTAGCAAATGTTACACCCATTTTTATAAAGGGATCCAGGGGGAAGCAGGAAATTACAAGTCAGTCTACCTGTCCCAGGCAAATTAGTAGAAATTGTAATCAAATATAGAGACATAGAGGGACAAAGGCTGCCGAGGGAAAATCAGCATGGCTTCTGCAAAGGGAAATCTTGCCTCACCAGCCTTTTGCAGTTCTCTCAGAACATGTAGACAATAGTGACCTGATAGACATTATATACTTAAACTGTATTGATAAAGAAAGGCACTTACTATAAGTAGTACAATCTAATCTAAGTTTCTATCAATGATTTTTGGAGTCCCCCGATGTATTCCAAATGACTTTTTCAGACTAGAGGCTGAGCTGATCTCCTTGGAGGCATGTATGTGGCTACTTGTATCCACCTACTGGCTAAAACTCATTTTCAGTCTGGTGGGTCTAGCCCCCTTGATTTTTGCCAACAACCATGGCTCAACCTGGCTAAGAGCAGTTAAGAGGAAACTCCAGGAGCATGACCTCTCCTCTCAAGTTTTACTGCATTTCGGCTATCCAAAAGCAAATTAAACAATCAAACAGCGGTTCTGGGACCATGTCCTACAATCAGATAGGGCACAGATACAAAAATATCCAGTTATTCTTCATCATGCCAAATGTTTTCAACCAGCAGGTTATTTTAGATCCCTTGAGATCTCCAAGTATCAGAGAATCTTTACCCTAGCATGCTTTAATGCTCTACCTTCAGCCTTTCTGGAAGGCAGATACCATTCAAATGATCATTGCTAGAGAGGCTCCTTGCAGCTACATTCAGATTGGCTGCCCTTGTAGAGCCAGCCACTCAGGTAACAGAAGCGGAAATGATGCCATGCAAATGAAGGCTCCAAGCTACTATGTTCCTATTTGTCTATTTGTATTTTGTGAGTTTGTTTGGGGCTGGGGTTTCTGTATGTAGTTGCTGCGTGTGTTGTTGTTGTGTTCCTGAATAAAAGAGCTATGCTGAAATCACAATAGCCTCTTGAACCCACTACCCTGTTTCCCCGAAAATAAGACCTACCCCAAAAATAAGCCGTAGCAGGATTTCTATGCATTTGTGGTATAAGTCCTAGTGTGTCTTCTTGAGAAAAAATGAATAAATATAAGACAGTGTCTTATTTTCGGGGAAACACGGTACTTAACAGAGTCTATTGAACATGTTCTGCTGCACTGCCCATTGTGTATCAACATCCCTTGAAATTTGCCACCAGTTTAAATTTTAATTTATTGGATTTTAATTTTATCCTTAATCAACAGTTTCCTTCACCTGTAGCTTCAGACTTCTTAGAGAAGCTGCTCAACCAGAGGCAAGTTTCAGCATTCTGAATGCTTTAGGCCCATAGTCCCCCTAAAGAAAAAATATTGATTTCTGAAAAAACATTAAAAATCTGAACTAAATCAGCCTCTTTTCATACACAGATACACCACTTGGTGACCAACATGCCGCCTGCAGCACTTCAGTTTATTCTTATATTAACTGAAGTTAATCATGTTTACCCACACAGAAGCTTATAAAAATAAACTCCCCTTGCCTATCTTTGTGCTCCATCACAAAGCCACTTGAGGGCATCACTTCAAAGAAAACTGGCAGGAAGCCAAAGGAAAGTCAATGGGAGGCACTTTAACTTCAGAATTCCTCATAGAACAGATTATTCGGGTTGAGATTTCTGTTGTCACACTGTCCATCATCCCACAGTGATGAGAGGCACCAAGGGCTCACTGGTATCTCATGTGTCTAAGTTTATAATCACCATTAAGATAGGAATGTGGGCCAAGGGCATGGAAGAGATGACAACACAGAAATATTTTGCAACTCTCCATTAAAAATCCTTGTGTGGACATTTTACCTGAACATTGTCTAATAGTCTAATTTGCTTTTTGTTGAACTGTTCAAGATGTACACTGCAGACTGAAGCTTTGCTGAGAGAAAATTGCTCCTAGATCATTGGGCTGTTGCCTGTTATCAGGATGAATCATTGTGCTGAAACAATCATTGATGTGAAACAAGTAGTCACTGACCAAAAAATGGTCTTGGGCAGCAAGCAAAGCTATAGTGACTTTGGTGTTTGTTAGTCTAGATAACTACTGTAGTCAACATTATCTGTAACAAATTTGGATGTGTTTGGTTCTGTAAATGAACCCTTTCAAAATGCTTTTTCAACAGCTTCTTCCTAAATAGATCCCTTAGCATCATTTCATCACTCAGCTAGATTATTTGTAGTATCTCTGCCCTAGTGTCCCCTTTTCCTGTATAACAGGTATACCCTATTGTTTCTTTTCTGTTGGAATTGCAAGTTGCTTACACTTCAGTCATTACAGAGTTAAATGTTGTTTGTTAGGAAACAGGATGTTACGTTACATAATGTATTCAACAGGGAAAGTTTGTGGGAGTTGTTTATCTTAATGAAGTGACCTGTAACCTTTGTATTGGTCAACTAACATCTTGTTTGTAGAAATGCTTTGATCTAGTTTATGGCCCTTAGTGTGAACAAAAGAGGTAGTTCTCTTCTAGAAGCCAAGACAGATAGAAAGATGTAGCTGTTAGCATATATCACTGAGAGTAACTAAGTATGTAAACTTTTATTTTATTTCTTTTATCCAAAGTACCATACCCATGTTTTATTTTGTTTTCATAGTAAAGATATTTTTCTTTTACTAAGTGTGGCTCTTGTGTTTGCAATACAACCATTGACCTTGAATTAAGAATCCCAACATTTTCACTGATATAGCTGACCACTGGAAGATTCTCTCTCTGTTCTCAGATTTAAAGTAACAGCTTGACACCAATTAAAATACCAATTTCTTGTTATTCTCCTGAGAATGCATTTCCAGAGAACTCTGGCAACTGAAATGAAATGAGGAGATGAATCCCAACTCTTACCTGCTCAGCTAAGAAAATATTAATTATAAATCAACCTAAGGATGTAGAAGCAATTTTGGCATTAGAAATAACATACATTGCCAAAAAACTGCCATTTCATTGATGCTGTTTACACACCTGTGTAATTTTTCTGTTCACTTTTTTTATGCCTCTCAAATGTTGTCCCTAAAGACTACATGGGTATAAAATATATGCCACCAGAATTCTGAAGGTTCCTCACTGTGTAGTCCTTTAGGCTTCTACTCAAGTAAATAGCCATGATAAATTTCATGTCAACTGACTTACCTACAACTTAGACCATAACATTTGAAGGAGGTGCTTTTTTTTTTAAAAAAATGTGCATACTGTGTGTGTGTGAGCCTGGGGAACTCTGAGGAACCACATGAGGGGGCTCTACAATGGGAATGGCAACTTGGTGGAAACTACCATTTTATTGTGTAACATACATTCATTACAGGCTATTCTGTGGATACAGTTAGAGCAACATCCTGTGCCTCCTCAGAAGTAAGTCCCATTAATTGTGCTTACTCCAACATATGTGTGTATAGGATTGCAGCCTAAGTATATTCATAATTCCCATAGTTTATGAAGAAACTTCAGTTTATTTTATTTGCCTCAAGGAAAGAGAGATACCAAATCACAAAACACAAGCACATAATGAGACTATTTGAAAGTATGAAGAACACAAAGTGCATTTCATTTTGATAAACAATGAGCCAAACTATAATTTCTTTTTTGGAAAATCCCTTTTGTACTAAGAGTAATCTCAGAATTCTTTACAGCTAAATTCCCCAGGGACCCAAGAAGCCCCCCCCCTTTTTGCAGTCAAGTTGCAGCTAAATTATGGTGATCCTGTAGGGTTTTCAAGACAAGAGACATTCAGAAGTGGTTTGCCTCTGCATAGTGTCTGTGGGTATTCTTTGGTGATCTCCCATCCAAATACTGACCAGGGTTGACCCTACTTAGCTTCCAAGATATGATGAGACTGGGCTATCCTGGTTAGGTCTGGACTCATACCAAAGCCGAATAATGCACTCTTCATATTAGACTGATAACAAGTTGGGTCAGCCATCTCGTGATCAACTAGACCAAACCACTTTTATGCAGATGTTAAGGTAGAGGGTAGAGGTTAGCAGAAAAAATGGAGGCAGCAACAATGTTAAAAGTGCTATTCTAGCCACTTTTCATCTTACCCCCACCCTCACATGTCAAAGTACATCTCTCCTTATATATAATCTCTCCTTATATATAATTGAGTATGAAAGTTCTATATGAACGTTCTAAATTTCACATCCTTAGTGTTAGGCCGGAAAAACTGCCACTCAGAAGACACTGGCTGGGTTGACTGGCTGCTTTGTGCAGTCCCGCCCAGCGTTCCAAGGTCTTTTGCATATGGAAGCTGATTGGACTTCACTGCATTCCACACCTCAAACTCACCCCCCTCCCCGCAAGGCAGTTGGAATGTCATTTGCATATGGAACCTTCAAGGTCTTTTGCATATGGAAGCTGATTGGACTTCACTCCGTTCCACACCTCAAACTCCCCCCCCCCGCAAGGCAGTTGGAATGTCTGGTGGTGTGTAGGTCCCAGGATCATGTTTTAAAAGCTGCCTGGGGGATTATGGACCATTCACACACTTTCAACCTCTGGCATTTTCTCACTCTGCTGGCATCAAAACCAATTTAAGGCAAAATAAGAGGCTACTGAGAGGGGAGGAGATAAAGTTGCCAGCTTTAGGTATGGAAAATCCTGGAGATTTGAGGAGTGGAGGCCGGAGAGGGGGACATCAGACAGGTTACAGTGCCATAGACTCCACCCTCCAACCCAGCTATTTGCTCCTGGGGAACTATTGTTGCCAATCTTGGCCCAGCACCCATCAAACCATTCTCTTCAACCCCCTGCTGTGCAGCTGACTTTCCCCTAGGGTTGCCAATCTCCAGGTGGGACCTGGAGATCTCCCACTGCTACAATTGATCTCCAGATGACAGAGATCAGTTTCCCCTGGAGAAAAGGGCTGCTTTGGAGGGTAGACCTTATGACATTATACCTGCTGAGTCCTTCCGCCCCCCCCAATGCTGCCCTCTACAGAATCCACCCCCCCCAACTCCAGGTATTTCCCTCCTTATAGCTGGCAACCCTACTTTCCCCTCAGTGCCTGATGGTAGGCAACTTAGTTTGGTCCAGTCACCTACTTTGGCCTTTGGGAGAAAACATATTGGGGCCAATCCTGATAGGGTTGCCAACTCCCGATGGGAAATTCCTGGAGATTTGAGGGATGGAGCCTGAAGAGGGTGAGGTTTGAGGAGGGGTGGGACCTCAGACAGGTACAATGCCATAGACTCCACCCTCCAAACCACTCAGTCCCTCATGGGGAACCATTGTTGCCAATCTCCAGGTGAGGGCTGGAGACCGCTCAAAATTACAATTGCTCTGCAGAAGGGAGAGCGGAAGTCAGCTGAAGTCAAAGGGGCAGATAATGATAGTTTGATGATTACGTGCGAAGGAGATGGGGTTGCCAACTCCAGGCTGGCAAATTCCTGGGGATTTGAGGGGTGGAGCCTGGAGAGGGTGGGGTTTGCGGAGGGGTGGGACATTAGACAGGTAGAATGCCATAGACTCCACCCTCCAAACCAGCCATTTCGTCCTGGGTAACAATTGTTGCCAATTTCCAGATGAGGGCTACAGATCACTCAAAATTACAACTGCTCTTCAGGGACCAGAGATCAGTTCCTCTGGAGAAAACAGTGGACTCTGTCATTATACCCTGCTGAGGTCACCACAGCAAAATGACACTGTTTGCCCAAAGCCAGAGCACTCCCCCAGAGCCTCTTTCTAGATCCCGTTGTATTTATTTCCACAACGGGCTTTACTGCTAGTCAAATTATATTTCAATAGTCAGAGGTTTTTTTCTAGTGACTGAAAAATAACTACTTGTTTATTGATTTGTTGGGACTGCAAAAGGCCGTACAGGCCATGTAGATTTTATCACTGTGGCTAAAATGTTGGTCACAAGAAGATGGGAAAATGCTAAATATTTTAACATAATTTTTTTTTGGGGGGGAGTTATCGATATTATCAGAGCTAATTTGGTTGAGAGATGAGCTAAAAGGTCTATTTTTCTGAAGATTTCCTTTGCACATCCCCTCCATCCTGAGGGTAAGAAAAATGAGTGAAGAACTGACGGGCAGAAAAAAGACAATACATTCTGGAAAGATAGTAAAACTAATTTTTGAAACAATCCAAAACACATTACCACACCAGACAGAATAGGATAGTTCCTATTCAGGATGCATCCAGTAGAGTTGAGGGGTTAAATCCAGATAGATAATTCAAAAATTCAGCACTCTCTTGGGCAGACCAATCCAGGCATTTACCTGAGTCCCTGGTCTCTTTTTCTTTCTCTCTCTTACACACACTAATGCCTAAAATATTATTGTTCCTTGACACAGCTCTTAAGGTTAGTACCAAAATAATACTAAGGTTACTTAGATCTCCAATGACTTGCTTGAATTATTTTCTTTCTTGTGTCTTCTTGAATAATCTTCATTTCCATTTTCTGTCTCCTTTTGTCTTTTGGTTTCCTGTGATCCTTGAGCTTTGCTTGAGTACCAACCAGTGACAGCAGTGAGGGACTCAGGATCACAGACACACAGAAGTCCATCCATCCCTCAGAAGTGCAGTGATCTCACTGCTGACTTCATAATTTACACTTTGGCAATGATAGGATGATGTCATAGTACAGCCTCAGCATAACAAGCGTTCATCACTCCAGCTAGAAGATGCATCAAAATTAACAGTGTTAGAGGGTAGCTGTGTGGGTCTGTAGTGAAGCAGGTGCTACTGGGCTCAAATCTAACTATAAAAATTAACAGGTCAGTAATGCTATGTCTCATTTGGTCAAATTCCTTAAAATATCAAAACCTTTCATACTGGGAGTTCAAGCAGACTAGTGCCGAAGAATGTATTAAAATAAAACCTGTCCTCACCATTAGCATGCTGCCATCTAGCGGAGATCCTTGAAAAGTGCTTTTCACTAACTCAGCCATGAAGCCCTTAGAAGTGGTCTCACTGTATAACAGAGCACAAAGGAGCTGGGGGAGGGATTTAGTTTGAAATTATGACATAGAAAGAAAGGGTAAAGACCCACTTTTGTACAGCAGCTCTGATCCAATCCCCCCCATTGCTTTTAACTTTTGAATCTCCCACCAACACATCTAGTTTGCCTAAAGAAAGGGCACTCTCAATTCTGAAGGAAAATGGCCCCTCAAACCATCAGACCTCAGTATTTTTAAAGCATAGCACTGTACCATGTGATCAAAAGCCCTCTCCATTAGGAATTTCAATTCAGTTGCAACATTATGTTGTTCTGGGCAGGGCTATTTTTGGGCAGGAACGCACAGGAACGGAGTTCCGGCTGGCTTCAGAGTTGGCCATGCCCACTACAGCCAAAATCTGTACGTGCGTGGCTACAGAGGGAAGGCCTGGAGAGCGACCCCCCCTGGTGACTCTGAGGCGGACGGGCCAGGGGGGGCCCTGGAAGGATTGGGGAGGCATTTGAATGCCTCCCCGTGCCTTCCCCGACCTGTCCAAGTGCTGGTGGCTTCCCCGGGCTCCCCACAGCCACGGGGCACTCAGGCAAGCCAAGGGAAGGCAGTTTAAACTGCCTTGCCTTGCCTTCCCTCCAAGGGGAGGGGCTTGCCCAGGCTCCCTGCAGCCGCAGGGCATTTGGGCAAGCCAAGGGAAGGCATGGGGTGTGGCCTAATATGTTAATGAGCCATGCTGTCAGGGTGTGGCCTAATATGCTAATTGGTTTCTGCTGTTGGGTGGGGCCTATTATGCTAATGAGTTCCTGCTGGGCTTTTTCTACCAAAAAAGCCCTGCTTCTGGGCATTACATCATGGAGGAAAAATTCTGGATCTTTGAGCCAGGTTAGATTGACTGGATGGTAACTCTGGCTGTTTACTCCAGTTAAAGGAGTGGCTTTATGTTTAATCCTGTCTATAACCACTGCTGAATAGTGGTTAGTATTAGTTTAGGACTGGGCTGAAATCTCCAGTCAATTAGATGGTCCTTGAGACTGTTTATGAATTGACTCAACAGTTGTAGGATATTTGATTTTGATTGTGTATCCTGATTTTTATTTGTTATGTATTTATTTATGTATTTTAGATTAATTAGCTGCCTTGAGGGCCCATAGGTGGAAAGGAGGTATTCTTGTTGCTCAAGTATCATGAGGAAAAGTCAGTATCAGGATGGCCAATGTGATTATAGTATTAGACTATGATTAGGAAGAACTGGGTTCAAATCCCCAGTCATGAAATTCATTAGGTATATGGGGTATGACCAGGTGAAACAAATTTTAAAGCAAAGGCTGTTGGACATGGAGCAGCAGTCAGACCTAGAGAGGTCACCAACTTATCTCTCCTCAGAGAGCTCTAGATATGTAGTCACCCAAGCTGCTTATCTCTCCCAACTGGCGATTCCTAGTCAACGGAAGGTTTCCCTTGCCAGATGGCAAGCACTCCCTTCTGCAGTCCTGGAGAAGGGATACAAAAAGGCTCCGAAGGCAGATAGGCTTTGCCACTGAAGTGGAAATTGAAACTGTAGAACATGTATTATTTGGTTGCCCTTTTTATCAAGAGACTTGCCCTAAGTTGATTCTTCCTTTTCTTAGCAGACAGACAGGTTGTTTGGATTTGGTGTATGGCAGAATGTTACTTATAGATGAAAAAACCAGGTTGCTTACCTGTAACTGATGATCTTCGAGTGGTCATCTGTGCATTCACACCCATGTAATCTAGTGCGCATGTGCTGGATCGATAGGCATTGTAGCAAGCTCTTAACGGATTTTCATGCCCAGACCTTGGGCATGCGCAGGAACCCCACCGCGCATGCCGAGAGGGGTGGGCGTGGACATCCCGCCAGTTCCTTCAAACCGCCGTGAATCAACCCCTGTGAAAAATGTAGAAGCTGACAGCAGTGGGGAAGGAGGGTGGGTGGTGTGAATGCACAGATGACCACTCGAAGATCATCAGTTACAGGTAAGCAACCTGTTTATCTTCGACGTGGTCTCTGTGCTTCACACCCATGGGAGATTAGCGAGCAGTGGCCTACCTGGAGGAGGGTGCTGGCAGGTCCTTACTGCGTAGCCGAAGATAAGATGTGACATCCCATGTTGGTACTAGAGTTCTTTCGGACGTCTAGGGCGTAGTGCCTGATGAAGGTGTTAGGCGTGGCCCACGTAATGGCTCTGCAAATGTCCGTCAGGGGAACTCCCTGGAGGAAGGCAGTGGAAGCTGCAACAGCTCGGGTTGAATGGGCCGTGATAGGGCCAGGCAATGGCTGTTTGGCAATCAGGTAGCAGAGGCGGATGAGAACCGCAATCCACTTTGAGAGGCGCTGAGGCATGATGCGAGTCTCCAGTCTTGCTGGTGCGTAGGAGATGAAGAGTTGGGAGTCACGTCTCATTGGACGGGTTCTGTTCAGGTAAAACAGCAGCACACGTTTCACATCCAATGTGTGTAACAGTCTGTCCTCTGGGGATGTCGGAGCCGGGAAGAAATCCGGGAGGAAGACCTCTGCCTGTAGGTGGAATTCTGACACTACCTTTGGTAGGAACGAGATGTCAGGTAAGAGGTGGACACCGTCTGGCAAAAAGGACAAGTAAGGCATGTCATGTCTGAAAGGCAGTATTTCTACAACTCGCCTCGCCGAGGTGACAGCAACCAGAAAGTCCATCTTCCATGACAGAAATTTTAGGTCGCAAGTTGCGAGTGGCTCAAAAGGTTTCCTCGTGAACTGACGAAGAACTAGAGGAAGGTCCCAGGGAACGACAGGAGTTTTGATGGGAGGGTAAAGGTGCAACAGTCCCTTCAAAAAACGTTTTGAAAGCGGATGCGAAAACAGTGTGCATCCCTCAACTTGAACATGGTAGGCCAAAAGTGCGGCCAAATAAACTCTTGAGAAAGTCCCGAGTCAGCGAGAGACAGGAGGAATTGGAAAACTTTCTCGAGGCCTACGGAGGTGGCTCGAGGGGCATCGTCACCCAAGGAGGAACAGAATTTTTGCCATTTGTATTGGTACGACTTTCACGTAGTAGGCTTTCTAGCGTTTAGCAAAATGTTTGCTACGCGGGTGGAAAAGCTGTTGACGCTATTCTCCAGGCTGTCAACTTCATCTGTGGCACGTCGTGGTACAGGAGCGGGGAGTCGGACAGGCAGAAGAGGTCCTGTGCCGGAGGAAATTGGTGGTAGACCCCTGCTGACAGATCGAGAATGGTTAAAAAAAAAACAGGTTGCTTACCTGTAACTGGTGATCTTCGAGTGGTCATCTGTGCATTCACAGTGAATGCATTCACTGCTTGGAGGACTTTGCCTGTTTAGTGTGGGAAGATTGTTGTCTGGATCCAAACCAGGGTTTTTGAAAGGTGGGTTTTTAGCCTCCCGAAGGCGCACGTGGTCTCCATTGTCTGTCAGGAGACTGATGATTCAGAGTGCGCTTTTGCCAGGACCTAGACCAAGTGCGAGAGCAATATTGTTGTATCGTGGAGAATCACACTCCTAGAGCGCGAGAAGCCTTTATGCTCTTATCCATACCTTGGAGTATGCTATCAGTAGTGCTGTTGAGGCGACCAAGGCCATCGAAGGAGAGGTTGAAGATTGGTATTACGGAGCTAGGAATGCCTCCTTAGAGCTATTGCTGAGGCCATCGTTCTTGAGGAAGCGTCCAGGGCATGTTTGGAAGTGTTGATCTGCTGCTTCGCAAGTACCATGCCTTCCTTCTGAATAACTCTGGCTGCCTGAAGCTTGTCTTCAGGGAGGTGAGTCAGGAGTTCAGAGAACCTTTCCCACAGAGTGTACTGATACCTGCTCATGCAGGCTAATTTGTGGTTTTTACTCCCAGCGCTCTCGTAGAATAGAAGTGTCTTCCAAATGCATCTAATTTTCTACTTTCCCTGTCAGAAGGTGCAGAGTGTGTTCATTTTGATTTGGATAAGGATGTTACTACCATCGAGTTTGGCTGAGGGTGGGAGAATAAAAATTCGGCTCCGGTCTCCTGGACTCTATACATGTGGTCCAGGCGTCTTGTTGACACTGGGGCTGATGAAGGCTTCTCCCATGGTGTTTTTGCAGCTTGTAAAAGGACCATAGACATGGGCAGTGCTATGGTAGTGGAGGTATCCAGTTGCACGATATCGAAGATGGCATCTGTAACAACCTGTGGTTGTTGTTGAACGACTGAGAGGCCTAGAGAATGGGCCATTCTTTTGACGAGGTCTGCATAGGATTGTCGGATGGGGATATAGGTAGGTCATCTGCGACAGCTTAGTTAGGAGACTTGTGGTCAGGGGAGGTGTGAGCCTCAGAGGCCTCTGTATCAGAATAAACAGGTTCCTTACCTGTAACTGGTGATCTTTGAGTGGTCATCCGTGCATTCACACCCATGGGATCTAGTGCGCACACGCTGGATCGATTGGTGCTTTAGCAAGCTCTTTCAACGGATTTTCGCGCCCAGTCCCTCGGGCATGCACAGGAACCCCACTGTGCATACCCAGAGGGGTGGGCACAGACATCCCGCCAGTTCCTTCAAACTTCCACAGATCAACCCCTATTAAAAATGTAGAAGCTGACAGCAGCGGGGAAGGAGGGCGGGTGGTGTAAATGCACAGATGACCACTCGAAGATCACCAGTTACAGGTAAGCAACCTGTTTATCTTCGACGTGGTCTCTGTGCTTCACACCCATGGGAGATTAGCGAGCAGTAGCCTACCTGGAGGAGGGTGCTGGCAGGTCCTTTACTGCGTAGCCGAGGATAGAATGTGACATCCCATGTTGGTATTGGTGTTGGTATGGAGAGGCAAGGGCATAGTGCCTGATGAAGGTGTTAGGCGTGGCCCACATAGCGGCTTTGCAAATGTCCGTCAGGGGTACTCCCTAGAGAAAGGCAGTGGAAGTCGCGACAGCTCTAGTAGAATGAGCCCTGATAGGGCCAGGCAATGGCTGTTTGGCGATCTGGTAACATAGACATATGAGACCCACAATCCACTTCGACAGGCGCTGAGCCGTGATGCAAGTGCCCAGCTGTGCTGATGCGTAAGAGAGGAAGAGTTGTGAGTCTCGTCTAGTTGGGTGTGTTCTATTGAGGTAGAACAGGACAGCCTGCTTCACATCTAAAGTTTGTAATAGTTTTCTTCTGCTGATGTTGGATTTGGGAAGAAATCAGGGAGGAAGACCTCCGCCTGCAAGTGGATCTCTGACACCACTTTCGGCAGGAAGGAGATGTCTGGCACGAGGCGAACTCCTTCTGGCAGAAAGGACAGGTAAGGTGTATCATACCGGAAAGCCAATATTTCTCCCACTCGCCTAGCCGAGGTGACAGCATTAAAAAGGCCGTTTTCCATGCTAGAAGTTTGAGGTCGCATGTTGCAAGCTTCCTCGTAAGCTGGCGGAGAACTAGAGGAAGGTCCCAGGGAGTGACTGGAGTTTTGACAGTTTGCAATAAACCAAATGTTTTGAAATTGGATGGGAAAACAAAGTGGAACATGGTAGGCCGAACATGGAACATGGAAGTGGAACATGGTAGGCCGAAAGGGCGGCCAAATAAACTCGTAACGATGAATGGGAAAGTCCCGAGTCAGCTAAGGAGAGGAGGAATTGGAAAACTCTTTCGAGACCCACTGAGGTGGCTCGAGGGGCGTCATCACTTAGGGACAAACAGAACTTTCTCCATTTATAATTGTAGGACTTCCACGTAGTAGGTTTCCTGGAATTCACCAAAACGTTCACTATGCGGGTGGAGAAGCCGGTGACGTTATTCTCCATGCCGTCAGTTTTGACTGTGGTATGTCGTGACGCAGGACAGGAGAGTCAGAGAGGAGGAGGAGGTCCTGAGTTGGAGGGAATCGATGGTATATCCCTTCTGATAACTCAAGGACTGTTGAAAACCAAGGTTGTCTCGGCCACCATAGGGTTATTAAGATGCAGTCCACGGCGTCTTTGAGTATTTTGCATACCACTCTCAGAAGCAGAGGTAAGGGAGGGAACAGGTAAAGAAGTCCGACAGACCAAGGGTAAAGGAGACCGTCTCCCAGAGATTGTGGGTCCCTGTCTCCGCGACTGCAGAACAGAGGACACTTTTTGTTGTTTCTGGTGGCAAAGACATCGACTTGGGGAGCTCCCAACTTGTGGAAGAGTGGGAGGAGGTATGTTGGCTTCATCCTCCACTCGTGAAGGCTGAGTCCTGCTCGACTTAGATGGTCTGCCTGCACATTCATGTGTCCGGGAATGTGAACAGCTACAAGGAAAATGTTGTTGGTAATGCAAAGGTCCCACAACTGGATGGCAAGGTTGCAGAGGCGTAGGGAAACAGTGCCTCCCTGTCTGTTGACATAAGAAAGCGCCGTGGTGTTCTCCGTGAGGACTGTGACACATTTTCCCTTGATTAATGGTAGGAAGCTGATGACAGTGTGTTGTATAGCCAGGAGTTCTAGGAAGTTTATGTGTCACTTCCTAACCTGCGCGTCCCATTTGTCTCCAACAGAAAGGCCCATGGAGTGCGCACCCCATCCTGTCAGGGAAGCATCTATCGTTATGGTGACTTCGGGTGACGGAGGGTGGAAGGGTGCTCCCTGGGAGATATTTGAAGGGACAGTCCACCAAAGTAAGAGTCCCGTATGGTTGGAAGAGGGGTAGGAGAACAGTGTGTGTGTTTTTCGACAGGTCGTAGTTGCGGATGAACCAGAGCTGTAAAGGGCGCATTTTGAGACTGGCAAAGACTAGAACCAATGTAGTTGCAGCCATCAGGCCAAGCAGCCTCTGAATTTGGAAGGCAGTGACGGAGGGTTGGGTATGGACCACGGTGGCTAAGGAAATGATATCCGCCGCCCTGTCATGGAGCAGGTAAGCCATGCATGTTTTGGAATCCAGTATAGCGCCGATGTACTGGATTCTCTGGACCGGACACCTTTGAGACTTTTGTCGATTGACTTGTAGGGCCAGATTTTCCAATAGTGCCAGAGTCTCTCTGATGTTTGAGACCAGAACTGGGGCCAATATCAATCCAAAGATACACTCTAAAAGGTAAGTTGAGTATGCTTAATACATATGCTTTATACTTAATAGTAACTTCTCAGTGTACAAAATTTCCCCAGTTATATAATCTAGCCATACAATATCAAAGTATTTACAATAACAAGATAATACAATAAATTGTCAGTTGCTGCCAACAGCCCGAAGATATCAGTGGAATTCCAAAACAGTTACTGTTGGCAGTCAAAAGAGTATAAGGCTTATAAAGCTTAAAGCTAATGAAGCTTGACGAAGCAGCCGGCTTGTACTTGGTTTCGTCTAATGACTTCCTCATAAGCAGCTTAACTGTAAAATAGAATCCATAACAATACATAACAATGCATACATTCAAAATTGAGTATAACACTTAACACAGTTGACAAATCCACAATAAACACTTAACACAATTAACAAACCCACAATAAAAGTTAAGGTTGAGATATACTACCTGATGTTGTATACAAGTTTTCTTAATGTGTGTATTTTTCTGGTTTTTAAAGACTCTTCTCTAGAGTTGCTACCTTTCATATAGGGACTAGCCCTTATTTCCTACAAGACAGAGGTATTGAAGTTTTTAGTACAATTATATATTTAATTGTATTATATTAAGTGAAGCGATCCTACTTGCTACTCACCTTGGACCATATCTCATGTGGGACCTGTCCTTGATAGACTAAGCTTCGTAGCCAAAGGTCTCTCTGCTCTACTGCTACATGTTTACCATATATATCTTAAGTGATGCCACCTGCAAATTCCTATTAA
>NW_015167584.1:0-61265 GCF_001447785.1 Gekko japonicus | reverse complement strand
CAGGTAGTATATCTCAACCTTAACTTTTATTGTGGGTTTGTTAATTGTGTTAAGTGTTTATTGTGGATTTGTCAACTGTGTTAAGTGTTATACTCAATTTTGAATGTATGCATTGTTATGTATTGTTATGTATTCTATCTTACAGTTAAGCTGCTTATGAGGAAGTCATTAGACGAAACCAAGTACAAGCCGGCTGCTTCGTCAAGCTTCATTAGCTTTAAGCTTTATAAGCCTTATACTCTTTTGACTGCCAACAGTAACTGTTTTGGAATTCCACTGATATCTTCGGGCTGTTGGCAGCAACTGACAATTTATTGTATTATCTTGTTATTGTAAATACTTTGATATTGTATGGCTAGATTATATAACTTGGGGAAATTTTGTACACTGAGAAGTTACTATTAAGTATAAAGCATATGTATTAAGCATACTCAACTTACCTTTTAGAGTGTATCTTTGGATTGATATTGGCCCCAGTTTTGTTTTCTTTGGAGTGTGGTTACTGGGAGGTCTGTTTTGTTTGGATTTGGCTACGTTTGAGACCAGGGCATTCTTGGAAGGCGCAACCAGGAGCCAATCGTAGATATATGGGTAGATGGAGACACCCCGGAGACAAAGGAAAGCTGCAACCACAATCATAGTCTTTGTGAAGACTCTTGGGGCGCTGGACAGGCCGAATGGAAGGGCCGTGTACTGGTAATGCTGTTGACCAATCGCAAAGCGTAGGTATTGGCGGTGGGAGGGGTGGATGGTAAGGTGGAAGTACGCGTCTTGGAGGTCGAGGGTGGCCATCCAGATGTGTCTCCGAAGCAATGGCATGATCTGTTGTAGGGACACCATGCGGAAATGGTGGTAGGTCACAAAACGGTTCAGTTCCCTTAGGTCTAATATGGGTCGAACACCTCCATCTCATTTCGGGACTGTGAAGTATTGGGAATAACACCCCGTCCTGTGGAGGTGTGGTGGTACATGTTCAATGGTTCCCTTCTGCAGAAGGACAGACACCTCCTCTAGGAGAGGTGGGGAAGGGGGCGTGGAGATGACGACATGAGTATTGGGGTTCTGGTGGAGCTGGATTTTGTAGCCTCGGGTCAAGATGGACAGTATCCACTCGTCCGAGGTGATGTGATGCCAAGTTTGAAGAAAGGGTGACAGATGGGTTAGAGCTGACTTGGTGACTGGGAAGTCAAAAGCCCTGGTTGGAGGGTTTGGTTTGTTTGGTGCGTGATGATTGTTGCCCGGATCCAAACCTGGGTTTTTGATATGGAGGTTTTTGACCTCCCGAAGACGTACGCGGTTTCCATTGTCTGTCTGGAGACTGACAACTTGGGGTACGCCTCTGCCAGGATCTCGACCAGGTGCAGGGATGGTATTGTTGCCTCGCAGAGGATGACACTCCTAGAGCTTAAGAAGCTTTTATGCTTTTATCTAATTCTTGCAAAGTAGAATCAGTGATGACATTGAAAAGTCCTAGGCCATCAAATGGAAGGTCTTCCACATAAGATCTAGTATCCATGGGCAGATTAGTATTGCGGAGTCAGGAATGTCTCCTTAGAGCTATTGCAGAGGTCATCGTTCTGGAGGATGCCTCGAGGACATGCTTAGTAGTGTTGAGCTGTTGTTTTGCCAACACCATGCCTTCCTTTTGGATGACTCTGGATGCCTGGAGTTTATCTTCTGGGAGGTGGGTCAGAAGTTCGGAGAACTGTTCCCAGAGATTATATTGATACCTATTCATGCAGGCCAGGTAGTTAGTGGCCTTGACTCCCAATGTTCCTGTGGAGTAGAAGCGTCTGCCAAAGGCATCCAATTTCTTACCTTCCTTGTCAGAAGGTGCGGAGTGTGTCCTCTTGGATTTAGAGGAAGATGTTATCACCATCGAGTTTGGCTGGGGGTGCGAGAATAAGAATTCAGCATCTGCCTCTTGGACCCTATACATGTGGTCCAGTCATCTCGTGGACACAGGGGCTGATGAGGGCTTTAGCCATGGTGCCTTTGCTGCCTGCAAAAGGACTGAAGACATGGGCAATGCCAAGGTGGAAGAGGTATCAAGTTGGACTATATCAAAAACAGCATCTGTTGCCTGGGGATGTTTCTGGACGACAGAGAGGCCTAAAGAGTGGGCCATTCTTTTGACTAAATCTGTGTATGACGTCAGGTTGTCGGATGGGGATATGGGTAGGTCCTCAGCAACGTCCTGGTTTGGAGATTTATGGTCAGGTGAGGTATGAGCCTCAGATCCCTCCATATCGGAGTCTTCTTCCATAGAGTCAGAGGAGTCTTGGTGTGATATTTGGACCGAAGTGTCCTCTTGACAAGTTATGGGTTTTGGTGGAACGACAGGGTTTGGAGTGACCTGGGACTTGGGAGGATGACTTGGTTCCAAATTATGATGGGAAGGATCATCTGCCGGAGGACGAGACAGAGCTGCCAAAGGTCTTGACTTGTGGGGCGACCTCTATCTATGAACAGAGTGGGACGAATAGTGATCCCAATCAGAATAGCCCGCCGGAGTCAACCACGGCATGGATGTTGGATAAGCCCCGTACAGGTACCTCAACTTTCGTTGAGCCCACGATATCGGTGGTGGAGGGGGCAGGAAGACTCGGGGGGATCGACTTCTGGACCATGGACATCTGGGAGGCAAAGCAATAGCCTGTCTGTGAGAAACGTCCCTGTAGTCTCGGTTGTCGATATTGACAGATTGACTGTGCAGACGTGGAGGGTGACGCTGCGTGTCGCATGAAGCATATTGGTGCCGATGTGGATCGATGTCGGGAGCTTCCGATACCGTCAATGTCGACGACGGGGAAGGAGACAGAGAAGGCTTTGCATCCATTTGATGACTTAGGAGCTCTACCGTTTCGATGTCAGAGTAAGGACGCTCCACTTGTTGGATAGGGGAATCCAATAGTTGAATGGCCGGTATCGGTGGAGTAGAGGGTTGGGAGGACGATTGAGTTCCAGATTATGGTGGGAAGGATTCTCAGCCGGAGGACTAGACAGAGATGCTGAAGGTCTAGATTTGTAGGGCGACCTTGATCTGTGAGCAGAGTGGGTTGAGTAACAATCCCAGTTGGAATAGCCCACCGGCGTCAACGACGGCATGGATAGTGGATAACCCCCATAGGGATACCTCAGTTGGCGTTGATCCCAAGACAGAGGTGGTGGTGGTGGTAGAAAGACTCGGGGGGATCTACTTCTGGATTGGGTACGTCTTGGAGTCTTTAGCCTGCCATTGAGAGCGGTCCCTATAAACTCAGTTCTCGATATCGACAGGTTCAAGAAGCAGACGTGGAGGGTGATGCTGTTGGTAGTTAATCTTCAGCACACAGATCTGCAGGATCTAAGATGACAGTTGACAAGCTGTAGATAACAGGTTCCAACCGGTTCTGACTGGAACTGAAGCAAGGCCAGTCATTATGACTCAGCATGAAGCTGACTGGTTATGATCTGTATATATGTGGACATGTTCCAGCTCTGTATTCCTTCTTTTGTTCTCATGGTGTATGGCGGAGCGCTTTGTTGGTGGAGTGTACATAGTGTTAATAAACCTGTATATAGTATACCACTGGACTGTGTAAGTGTGGTGCTATATAGGACCTCCACAACAGTGAATGGCTGGTGAGTGCTGGAGTGGCTGGAAAAGTCCTGGTGGCTGGTGTTGCGTAAAGAGTGCTTCAGACGCGCTGCGCAACAGACTCTGCTGTTAGAGGCATGTCAATTCTGACGTGAATCGATGTTGGGAGCCTCTGACACCGTTGATGTCGATGACGGGGAAGGAGAGGGAGAAGGCTCTGCATCTATGGGATGATTAAGGAGCTCCACTGAATTGATATCGGAGTAAGGACGTTCGAGTTGTTGTATAGGGGAGTCCAAGAGCTGAATGGTCGGTATCGGCGGAGTGGCATGGACCTCCGATGCCGAGAATGCTGTTGGAGCGGGGGGCACTTTTGGGGCATCACCCAGTGCAGACACTGCTACCGTCCCCTTGTTTGCCACCTTTAGGGACTTAGAGGAGCCCTTTTTTGTGGACTTGTGCTCCTTACTTGACTTGGGCTTCTTCTTCTTTTTTTAAATACCCAAGGGTACATTTTTATTGGGGTTTTTTTACATTATATACTACAAACATACATACAGATAACTTATACATTATATACTACAAATATACATACAGACAACACCCAACTACCCCCAACAACATATAACAAGAGACTTTTATCACTTCTTCTGCTTATTAAATTTCTAAATTCATTATCTGTTTTGCTAAGCTTATCTTTTCTGCATTCTTGGGCTTCTTCTTCTCCAGAGTGGAAGCGGAGGATTGCGCCTTCGATGCCGGTGGCTTCGACGTCGGAGTTTCCTGCTGCAACCCTTGCAGCGGTTGAAAAAGCCCCACTTCTTCTCCATTTAAAAAATGGAGAAGAAAGAAGGGGTTTTTTTTTGGGGGGGGAGGAGCCCGAAGGTAAGAAAGGAACTGGCAGGATGTCCACGCCCACCCCTCTGGGCATGCATGGTGGGGTTCCTGCGCATGCCCGAGGTCTGGGCGTGAAAATCCATTAAGAGCTTGCTACAATGCCGATCGATCCAGCGCGTGCGTACTAGATCCCATGGGTGTAAAGCACAGAGACCACGTCGAAGATCTCACTGGTTTCAGCTCTTAGTGCAAAGTTTTGTGCAGCAGCTTGCAAAATCTGTCAGAAAGTATTGCATATTGAAGAGTTTTAACAATAGTATTTATTCACTTATTTAATTATTGCTTACCCACTATAGTATACCTATATTTTATTGAGATCTATGCAAACTGTGACTTGTGCTGGTCTATGACCATTTTAATAGAGGCTGGATTGGAAACTCATTGGGTGACCTTGGGTCAGTTTTTCTCAGCATCTCTTGGGCGTGTTGACAGGATGAAGTGAAGGCAGGGAGAGCCATGAGATCCTTGGAGGAAAAGGTGAGACACAAATGCAATAGATCTGTTTGTCATTGCTTTTGTTGCTTCCAACACAGACCAATTAACATTGGACTTGTAACACCCCACACTGCTCTGTTCCTTATTTAGTCCCTGCCCCATGTCTTAGGAAGGTATTTTCACTCTTAATTTGCTTTGGCTAGAAGTTAATTTTTGTAAGGAAAAACCCATTGTTACAACGCTCCATTATCACTTTTATTTTTATTTCTGTTGCAGAGTGAATCTAGTACTTGAACCATCCATTTTCAATTAAAAGATTACTGTTGTGGATGTGGGGCAGATAGGCAAGATAGGCTGTGTAAGTTATGGAGATGGATGTGTAAGTTATGGAGATGGGAGTGGTAGGCTGACGTTCCTGAGACGGGCAGAATATGGGAAAGATACACTACTCCAGATAGAGTTGCTTACAACCTAAAGGGAAAACACTCTAGCTCCCGGATGTATTGGCGCTCCTTGATTAGAAGGACAATGTTCTGGTGAGCTTGACACCCAAGACCTGGCAGCCAGATGGCCAGGGACCTAGGAGTCCACATGGGGGATGGGTCTGAAAAGAGGAGCTGTTCTTTGGTTTGTGGTTGCTTATTGTGGAGAGAAAGACGACAGTGGGGTGAGGGAAGTGCACTTGCGTGTGTTGCAATGAGGGATGATACCAGAGAATGATGCTGGAGACTTGCAGGTGGCCTGGGGGAGAGGGCCACCACACAACCAGCAAAGACTGGATGTTCAAGGATTGTAACTAGCCAGTAACTTTATTTTAATTTTGCTTAACTATACCTGTCTTGTAGTTACCCTGAGTTTGACCCTTGTAATAATTTTGTTTAACTCAAGAGTCTGCACACTTCATTACTCACAGCCTTACTACTACGAGATGCTCACAGAACATACCCTTTAGTGATGACCCTTGGGTAACATTAAGGGGGGGCAGACTTTAGCCTTGAGGTTGTGGTATGCTACCAAAGAGGGCAGCAAGGAAGGGGAAGAAGCAGCTTTCTGACCCAGCTTCCTGACTGGGCTGTGAGCTGACTGGGGATGTCTTGGGAGAAAGTACTCTGGCATCTACAGGGCAGTAAAGCTGCCTCACCACAATCACAATCTAAATAAGGAGCCATAGTGCCCCCTTAAGACTGCCAGACTTTAGGTATTAGAATATATGTTTATATGTTGAGCGTGAAAGAATTAGGATTAAGTAGATCCAAGGGTCAGATTCTGGCAGTCAGTACACTATGTATGCTTTCCCTGGATAAACACGCATTGTAAAACAACCAGTATTTGGCAAGAAACCTTTGGAGCTTACTGTAAACAGAATGCACAGCGAGTTGTACAGTTTCAGTGTCCAAACTATCATAAGTAAAAAGAGAAATGCATCTCAAGCAATGCTCCCTCTAAGCTGTGGAGTCTTGTGAGCAAAAATTCTACTTTGTGAGCTACTGGCATGAAAGTTGTGAGCAAGCGATTTGGCTACTGCATAAATTAGTTTGCTCTGGAGCCATCCTTCCTGAGCTAAGACAAAAATGTCTGAGTTAGAGGCTAAAAAACTGTGAACTAGCTCACACTAACTCAGAGGGAACACTGAAGTAGAGAAGCAGCCCTCTGACTTTTGCCACAGCAAGAACCTATTAGCACTCTTCCACTTTCTTTGCCAGGATAACTTAGGATCTCCTTGCACAGTCATCTCTGAGCAGAGTTCCCAGCTCGCCCATGCTGGGTCAAACTGGGTCAATCTGTGACAAAGTAGCCATGTACATCCTGACAGTATGCATATGAGTCCACCAGAATTTATTTTTCGTGCCTCAGACTGGAAATCGGGATAGTCACTGCCGTGTGATCAGATCTGGTATTCATTTGTATTTTTGAATAAACTTTCTTCAGCTGTTCTCTCCATTGTATTAAACTTGTTCTCTCTCTTCATATATGCATATAAGCTTAACACTGTAGGAGACCGGGCATCCAATTGGCTTCCATCTACAAAAGCGTTCCTACAATAAATATATTTGTCTTTCTGAAACCACAGGATTTCATGGTCTTTCCTACAATCAACAAGGCCATCCTTATGGTTAAGTTGAATGTATCTAAAATGTTTTCAAGTTCAGCTGAGCACCTTCCATATTGCTAGTGCTAAATAAAGGCTAAGCATCCCAAAAAGACAATAAACTTGGTGCGGAATGGAACAGAAATTCAGGGGACATGCAGCTCTCCCTCTTGACCAAGCAGTGTCACTCTTTAGCTATTCTAGGTAATACAGCAGCAGGGAATTAAGAATAGCTCCAATGGGACACAATAAGCTTCAAGAATTAATAGTTTATTATCAACATATTTCAGTACAGAAGTTTCCAATTTAAACAATGAATTTTAAGAACAACTTATCTCAGTTCAGAGTTTGAGAGGGTGTTGATTGGGTCACTTTAAAATTCCAATCAGCAAAATCCAGGTATCAACATTCCATCACACCCAAGGACTGTTTATGTATAAATACAAGATGTCAGCACTGCTGACCTAAAGCCACACACACTTATATACACACACATACACCCTGTTGCACAGAATCCTGGACACTTGCAGGGTCTTTCTGGTGTTGTTTTATTAGATTATTTACATCACAGTGGTTATCCAAAAAGTGAAAACCTTTTAGAAAATATTTTGAAAACTCGTATTTAACCCCATGTAATTATATCATTCCTTGGTCCCAATAGAAAAAAAAAGTTGATTCTATTTAGATGAGGGAAAGGGTTTATTGAAAAAAAGGAAAGCAATATGTTCTTATACTAAAAAGGGAGAAGCTTCCTTGGAAACACTGTGTGAGGTAAATATTGCACTTGTGTAAAGTCACAGCACCTCTTGGTAGCAGCTGAGAGCAGGTAAGATGGCACAGAATGGAAGACATACATATGCATTGCCATAATGACACCCTGGTTTGATTTCTTGGCCAAGAAAATCATCCTTCAGACGAGTGAATGGATGATGTCTAAAGAACTGAAACAACATGCATGTGTGAACACATAGTCTAGACATGCAGGGACATAAAACATACTTGAGATTTATTATCAGTTCTCTATAATGTAAGGTAAGAATGGGAACTGTCAGAAAATGTGAACATTTAACTCCTCTTTCTGCACTGAACTTAGAGGATACAACAATTTGTATGCTCCAATCTCTCTCTCTTACCCTGTTCTATAATCTTCTACACAAAGCAGTACAGCAAGACATTAAAGTGCTTTCAGAGTCCAGAGTGCTAACCATTACAATGTACATCTGACAGATGGACATTTTTAGACTTCAGAGTCCACTAAACAGGTGTTTTTGTCAGAGAGATTTTTGCTTCTTACACTAAATATATTCTCTCTCTTTACTGCATGTTGCAATAAGAAGCCCACTATCAGTCCTGAGTTTGTTAGACCTCCATTTCAACTAATGGACATAAATTCCTACTCTTACACAATTATCCAAATGAAATCATGAACCACATGGCCATCCGAATGCATAAGTGTTTGGCAATTGCACAAAGCTCTATACAGACCTTCTGCTTGCATGTATATCTCAAAGTACTGAATCAAGCATTGCTACATGTGGATGGCTGCCCAGGCGGAGGGTCATGTGAGTTGACCATGCAAAGCAGTAAGATGACGATTTTTTTAAAAAAGCAAGCTGCCAAAGTGATGAAGCCAGTAAAGAAAAAGACCAGTAAAGAAAAAGTATCTCCTTAGTTTAAAAAACACCTTTTAGAAGGACCATGAAACTCTAAGGATCTTCAGCATTTCAAGCATATAGCAGTCTATTCTATGTAGTTTTACTTACATTAACCCTTTAGACTTCCTACTAACCAGGGTGACTTCAAAGAAAGGCACAGCAACTAAAGCTGCTATGAAGCAATTTTCAGACATGTGCTATTATCTGTCAAAAACATATCTTCCAATCACAACAAACCTTATACACCAACAGTAGAATAAAACCTCCATATTCCAGTATTTTCTGTGCAGTGAAATTCACACAAGGAGGTGTGAAACAAGGTGCCTTTAGCCCTAGGACAGCTGCAATTGTGCTGCGGTGGAGATGTGGGTATTTTTGCTATTTAAGTTCTTAGAAGAGCAAACAATAGCTCTTGCAATAACCTGAGCACAGACTTTCTCCTAGACTAATATCGCTGGAGAAAGGAAGAGCGCTAGGGCAGATAACTCCCTATTAATCACCACACACACAAAACAGAATACATTATATTGCAAAGTGAAGAGGAGGCAATCAATATCACAGAGCATATTGTGCAGAGCAGAGGAAGATTTCTTTTTAAATGGAACATTGTACAGGAAATGAAGCAGAAAGGATTTGCAGTCCCGTTTTAGAGTCTAATATCAAACCCACAGCAAAATAAACTGGCCTTGGCTATTTAGGACAATAAGCAGCAGATGGAAGCTATTAATTAGCTGACTTGAGCTTTTAATTGCTTTAGGGTCTAAGCCACAGAAATCTTTGCCAGACTTAGCCATTTAAAAGTATTTGTTTGTAGCAGGTGTGCTAATATGTGTATTGTCAAATTGGACAACAATTTCCATAGTCCTCATGTGCATGCAGTACCTGCATCCATCTTAATTCCCTCTGAGTAGGACTATAAATCTCTCACTGCCCGTGTTTGTCAGGAAAAGGTCCTGGGCTTTGGACAGGTTTCAATTGAAGCATTTTCACTTCCATGCTTCAGGCCCTGGTACTATTTCCCCTCATTTAAAAAAAGGCAGAAATGGTGTCACAAGGTCACCAGGAGGAGTGCTGACTGCTGAGTCACTTCAAACAAGCTGATGAGATTCTAGGAAGACCTAAATGGAAAAGAAAGAGTCCTTTGCTCAGTTAGAGACAGAGGCCAAAGGAAAAAAATAAAGGCAGGTAATTCCTCATATTTTGTCAGGCTGTCAGCAGAGTCCCTTGTGCCCTGAGGTAGCCAAGTCCCACCAATGGACAAAGCTCATGTTGGTACGTGAAGCCACTGACCTGTCACACTGGGTCTTAGTGCAGCTAACAAGGGAACTGGTCAGGAAATGCAACAGTCAAGAGTAACAACTATGGTAATGACATTTAGCAGTCACTGAACATCAGTTTCTAGCATCTGCTGCTTCAGTAGACCATAAGAGAACAACCAGGTAACCAGTTCACTGTCAAGCAGTGGTTTTACAGCAAGCACCATGAGCTCTGTACAGGGCCTTATTAGCTTTCCCGAATCAAGCTCATCTGCAGCTCTCCTAAGTGCAATTGGTCAGCACCAGCCAGTGCCCCTTCAACTTGGATCCATCACCTCCAGTAGAGCCAGACAAGAGGGGCACTCCACTGGCCACATTTGTTGTCTCACAACCAGCTGAACAGAAGACACTGATCTGAAAAATCAGTGGGCACAGAAGGGAAGGGAGCCCTGGTGTCTTTTGTTGGCTTTCCCACAGTTGTGAACAGCAGAACTGCTGGCAAACCCTGCCTGCTAATTCAAGGGCTATGAAGACTCTGCAGAGTTGAATGGGACAAATTTGGCTGGTTTGTTAGGCGAGGCTGGAGTCTGACCAGTGGCCTCTTCACTGAGTCTGAAGAACATCTCCTGCTCGCGCTTCTTCTGATTCAGCTCATCTTCCAATGCCTGAAGGGGAGGAGAGTCACATTAACAGCAGGGACTCAGTGACAACAATCTGGCTTCTCTAGACACAGTGATTCCTCTACCAGCTTGCATGCCAGGATTTTAATTCAAACTGAACTGAAAAATCAGACTACCCCAAAATGAATGTCCCAGCATAAATTTACTTGCAAAACTCAGATATGTGTTTTCCTAACCCATCCCCCCACCAAAATTTTCAGTTTGTAAGAACATATGGCATTGTGTTGCCATACAAGCCTATCAATGTGTTTTTATGAAATATGAACTGTGCAAAGGGACTGTACAACATGGAGACCTGAAAATACCTGTTGAGACTGCACACCTAAGAAAGGGACGCCTTCCTTTAGGGTTGCCGCCACAGTGATAGTCCAGAGTCACCAGCCATCTTGCCTGCTGTCAGATGAAGGGGTTCCATAAGCCAGCACCAAGCCTCAGATGCCATGCCATGGAAAATCATGAGGACAGAGAACTCCACACACCATTAGAAACTTCTTCCAGCACATGTAGGCAACCTCTCTTCCCCCTCTCCCAGCTACCTACAAATCTAATCAAAATACTCTATTCATGGTTGAATAGCAACTAATTGCTCACCCATCAGCAAGTCGGCTAGGGCCATCAAGAGACAATAGCCCTAGCCTGATGATTCAATCATCCTTCATCCAGGTGCCAGTCCCCAGACCAAGTTTCTAGCTCTCAATATTGACCACTCCTTAGTCCCCCTCCCCTCTTCCAGCCAGCCAATAGTATGCTTTATGGGACGGACTAACAGAAGGTGTCACAGGGGGATGTGGCCAGCTCAGCCAGCCCCCCCACACCACGTTATAAAAGATGCTGCCCGACCACATGGTCTCTCTCTTACCTTCTCCACGACCCCTATCGAAGCTTTAACCCTCTTATGTCCAGCTTACTATCAACATACTCTACCTCCATCTTTAACCTCTAGTCTGCAGCTAGAGTCCACGTGGTTCTGCTGGTTCAGAGCATGTGTTCCCCATTTTCTATTTCTAAACCCTCCATTCTTCCATTGGAATGGCTCAACTAATGAAGACAAGTAAATATTGCCCAACCACCGAATATCCTGCTAAAGCAACTGTGTTAAGGATCTATCTTTATTTCCTAGCATATGTATAAATGTGTGTGTGGTTGTGTATTGTTTGAATGATATATATCTCCCAGTAAAGAGACATTATATTTTTCTGAATCCAGTCTCTGTGTCTGTTCAGATACTTACAGCAAAGGTGGGACTTCTGTATACATCGGTGAGAACCCTAATTTGCCTATTGCCAATTAATAATCATAACTTCCCCTAGACTAATTAATAATTCAAGGCAATTTGGCTAACAATTGCAGGATACTTGATTTAGCAACATGACCATACATTCAGAAGTAAACTCTGAAATTCTGCCAAATTTAAAATCTGTGTGAAGTTTTGATTCAAAATTGTTACCTTCTTGCGTGGCCTCAACTTATCTCGCCATTCCTTCAGGTTCAGGTTGTGGTTTTCATCCAAGGCCTTCAATTTCTGGGTCTCATGTTCAACCAAAAGGTGACACTTCTCATTCTGTATAGGTTTAACACCGCAGAAAGTAACGTGATAAGTTTTTACAGGGCATATAGGAGCAATAGCAAACATGCCAGCTGAATTGGCTTGTTAACTCATACAAACGTCTAGCTGTAGGAGAGAACCAGATCTCTCAAATACAGTGAAGGCCCTTCTCATTCCAGATACCTTATTTCCCACAAAGCCTGTGAGCGTAGTGGTTATCTAGAGTGCTATACAGGCAAGGGAGACCAGAACTGAAATCCTTGCTCAGCCATAAAACTCGTTCAGAAGCTTTGATCAATATACCCCCTCATCATACCAAGAAATTCAGCAAAGGCCCCTGCTTTGTGTACTCCCACTTTCAGAAGTGAGCTAGATGAGAAGGCCAGAGGCAAGGCCTTCCCAGGCATGGTGCATCAATTTATATCTACTATACTGAGCTTTAGGTGCTAAGTGAAGATGTGTTTCCAAGCTCATTTACTTATTTAACACATTTGTATGCTACTTCCCCCCCCCCCAACTGGGCCCTCAAGACAGTGAACAATTAAAAATACATTAAAAACCAGCTTTTAAAAACAGTACACACATATAAAACCAACAATTTGAAACGAGGAGGATCGGTAAGGGTATCCCACAAGGAACAGAAAAGTCTTCACCTGCTTGCAGAAGGCAATGACTGAGGGTGACCGGAAAACCTCCATGGGCAGGGCATTCCATAATTCTAGTTTCATGATTAAGAAGACCTTTTCTCAGGTCACTACCCATCTAGCTGCAGATGACATGGGACCCTGAAGCAGGGCCCCTGAAGATGATTGTAATGATTGGGTAAATTCATATGGGAATAGGTGGATTTTAAGGCATGCAAATACCAGGCTGCATAGGGCTTTAAAGGTCAGTACCAGCATCTTGAATTGGGTTTGTAAGCAGACTGGGAGCCACGTTACAGGTAGGATTTGACAGTCTCCAGATTGTTTAGCTATCCTGTACGGCTGTTCATTGTATTTTGATATTTTACCTTCACAGAAATTACATGGAACAATGCATACATCTTTATTGCTTTATTACCTTGTATTTATTGCACTAGGCTACAAGGTGGCATAAAAAGTTTTAAATGCATACATAATATGCATCATACGGTGGCTGTGAGACTAAAACAGGATACAACCTTGAGTCCTTCAGAAGAATAATAGGATAGAAATGTCTTAATATGGCAATACAAAAAAGAGCCTATTTTCCCGTTCTGTCCAGGAACTGCTGTCACAGACAGAATGACCCAATTTTTCACAGAAGACTAAACAATTACTGTACAGGCTAATTTATTGCATGAGACTCTCCTCTCTCAGATTATCTATAAAACTGAGCCACAGTATGAGGTTACCTGTAACTGCTGGAGTTCATTCATGTTGCTCTCACACTGGGCAATCATATCCTTCATCTGCATATCATGTTTCTGCTGCTGCTGCGATCGCTCAGCTTTCTGCCTCTTTTCCTCCTGCTGCCCAAACTGTAACATAAAGGGAGCACCTGTTATCATCCAGAGTTATGTTCAGAGGAGCTTAAAAATGCTTCTGTGCTAAAAATCTGCTTCTGTCCTAGGAGATAGGATCCCTAAAAGCCATGTTGTTCTTTGATACCTGTTTGTATGAACGATGGCCTACCAATAGTTGATTTTAGCAGAGGCTGTGTTAGCTGCACTGCAGGAGACAGAGCAAAAGGAGACTAAAGCTATAACCTTCCCACCCTTTAACAAAATATAAATGCGGTTTCCTGGGCCTCCCTACTGTATGAACCCTCTTCTTGGTAAATCACCTACTTTAATTTTGCACTGGAGCTTAAATGTCAACATGGCTGAAGAAGCTCTGTATGTACCTATCAAGGCCCAAGTCTAGTGGCTTCTGCCAGTGCAGGCTGTTGAGAAGGTTCAGAGCACATTTTTATAACCTTACAATCATCAAACTTCTTCCTTCCAGAGATTCCAATCAATGTACAGCCAACTCCACAATCAAATCCTGTTCTCTTCTTTCAATAAACTCCACCTGTTTTATTTTTTCTCTCTGTTCTGAGGGACTTGCACTGGAGTTGATATGGAGACTCTTCTTGTACATGGCCATACGGGTCTTCCCTTCACTCCTCTGAATTTTGGGGAGGCGGCCTCTCTCTTGCTGTTGCCGAATCTTCAGCTGCTCTATCATTCGCTGGTTATACCGTTGCATTTGCTCACGCTCCTGAAATGGCAAGAGCCAAGGATGAGGGGAAAGGGAAAGACAAGTTATACAAATCATGCTAAAAGAGGCCTCTTGAGGCGTATTACTCAAAAGAACTCAATGGGAAAAAGAGCCCTGCTGATACAGCACACATTCCTGCAGCACTAACACATCTGATGTTTTTTTTTTTTATGAACTGAACTTGCATCTTGCACTGAAGATGTGCTCATGCAAAATATATACTCAGTGCAGGCAAGCCCAATTTTGTTAGATCTTGGAAGCTAAGCAGGGTCAGCCTTGGTCAGTGTATGGATGGGAGATCACTAAGGAATAACCGGGTTGCTACACAGAGGCAGGCAATACAAACGATCTCTGAACGTCTGCCTTCAAAAGCCCTGTGAGGTTGTCAGAAGTCTGCTGCAACTTGATGGCAGCAAAAAGAGAGAGTGAAGAGATCCTAACAGACAGTGCCCAAGCAAGCTAATAATCCTTCACTGTAAGATGCAAAGATGCATATGATTAAGTATCTCATTCAGATCTTCCATGATTTATGGCTTACAACCACAAATCCATATTTCTGATTTAACAGACTCTGTCTTGCCTCTAAGAAACTTTTTTAACAATGTAATTTGTGCAATAAATTCAGTCAAAGAACATATGGGGTCCTCTCCAAAAGCCTGGGTTTTTACCTCAAACCCGTCTCCCCTTCCTCTTCTTCCCCTCTTACTGAATCCATAGACAATTACTTCAAAGTTGATAATAGGGGAGCAAGAGGCATACCAAAACAGCTGCGCATCATCCTTCCTTGCAGTGCTTCTGACTAAAGTATGCATCTGTTCTTGAGTAAGTGATACAATACCCAGAGGGAAAATATCACTATGTTTGCCTGCACAAGAATCAACACAATGATTTCTAACTTGGGTTCTTAGGAACTACTGCTGCAGTTTCAAGTAATGATACTGTAGTACTCGCCAATAATTTTGTTGCTAGTCAGATTTACACATATTCTCTTAAATTAGGCACTTTATGTGCTTGCACTGGTAACAGGTTCACAATTTAAAAATGAGTGGTATTTTCTAGTGAATTTGCACCTGCAGTTGGTGGAATTGGTAATCACATAGGCAGCTGGCTGGTAGCTACTTTTGGTGCATGCTTGGAACTTACCGAATTGTTGAAGTTGATGAGAATTGTAGTTTCAATCCATTTTGAGAGGCCATGAAAAACCCAGTTCCAGTCACTCCCAGCTGGGAATCATGCTGGGAAGGGTTGAGCAATGCAATTTAGAGGGAAACATAGGTCTCAGCTATGGCTTACCATATATTTAAAGAGACCTTCCTTGTGTCTGGTGACTTTACCTCCATTCAGAAAAGTAAGTTTTTGGGCTAGGGGAAGGAGGCACTGTGGAACTCTTACAAATACCCACCTAGCAGTTTCAGGTGTTCAATGGGATACTTGCAAAAATGTGAGCAATTTTAGATCAAGTACAGGGATGACCACACACCACTAGGTTCAAGTCTTCAACACCTGCCCCAATACTCCACCTAGTATTCAGCTAAGTAGCAAGCAGACCATTCTGTGTAGGTCTGCTAAGGTCCATTTCTAATGGCTTGGTGATATGAAGTCTTATAGACAGGAAAATGTCAGCTTAGCTACCTTCTCATGTTTTCGGAGCAGTTCGTGTCTTTGGAGGAAATACTGATCTTTTAGCTGCTGTTTAATAAGCTGGTGTTTCTCCTGTAGATGGTGCTCTTCTAGCTCCCAGATGATGGCTTCCCGATCTGAGGAAGATGAAAAATAAAGACATATGGTCACCTCACAAGGAAAGAGAAAAATTCCGGTTCATGGGGCTCTGTCATTCATAAAGAGGCTATTGCTTATGTTTTCTGTGCAAAAAGCCAAACACAGACACCCCACAGAAGGACCAAATACCACAGGGAAGACCCTGAGGTGAGAAGACCAATGAATTATTTAGTCATATATGCCTAAATGGGTCTTGCCAGTAATGTCATGGATATTTTCTCTATAAAGGTTTTTTTTAAAATAAGGGTTTGAACAAGGACAGAAAGAATGGGAGAAAAATAAAATGTTGCAAGTAGAAACACAGAACAAGAGAAGAGAAGTGTTCACTTACAGTGTGAAAAGGGCAGCTGTGTTATGTTGGGAGATGAACTTATTATTTGCTTTTATATATCTGTGTATTTGCTGATGTGCACTCACACATCCATGGACTGTGCCTATTAACACCCACAGGCTGAGGGAAAGCTGTTTGCATTCTTGCTTCACCTAGAATGGACCTTGGCTGCACTTTATGTTAATGGGATTTGCACTCTCACAGCCCAGCCTGAGGAAGAAGGCTGCATCGCCATTGTGGAATGCACAAAACAACGACTTTTATGGGTGCAACCACCATTGATGAACTGTTTAGTGAACCGTAGCCACGATATCTGGTTTGCATCCAAAGGGACAGCTTCCTGACAAATGGGCACTTTATTGCTTGGGACGAAGCAAGAGTCATCTACACTTCAATGGTTGCCCTGGGTATCCGACTTCACACCTGGACCAGATGCATTCCTTGAGTTAAAGGGTTAGATTTCAATATTGCCTACTCCTTCTAGTTAGGGTCGTCACGAAGTATAGCCAATAGTGTTAGTTCTTGGGACGGACCATAGGTAGGTGGGACCAAGGAGGATGGCACCGATGCCAGCCCCCAAGAGTCCCCCCCTATAAGAAGGGAGGTTCAACAGTTTGAACCCTGCTAGCCATCTTCTCTCCTTAAGCTATTTACTCACAGTCTTGCTATATAAGTAACCCTTTGTTCTTGCTCGATCTTTTGGACTGCAGCCAAGAGATCCACATGCGTGTTGGCAGGTTCCAACTGTGTGAATTAGAATTCCTTTAGTTATTCTTTCTTTGTTCCTGTATTCTTCATTGGGAAGATCAAGCTTCGGAGCAGATAAGTATTTGCTGTTTCCCTCCCCATCCATTTAGTGTAAAAGTGATTATTTTCTATTCCTTTAACATTGAGGATCTTGTGTGATTGCGTGTGAGATTCTGTTTTTGTCTGTATGTGAACCAAATATCATTCAGTAAAAAGAACAACCTGATTTCAAGCTATCAGTCTTGTCTCCCTATATTTCTGGGAAAATCCTCGGGGTGGAATTGGACTTCTGTATACACAGGTGAGGACCCTGAAAATATTTTAATCTTGCCTCTGCTGTAAATAAAGCAGTTTGGCTAACAGTTATTTATTTATTTATTCTTTATTAATCGAGTTTATTAACCGCCTTCCCCAGCAGGACCAGGCTCAGGGCGGTGTGCAAAATAATCAGAAAAATAATCTCATAAAACAATTTCAAATCAGGCTCAAACAGTAAAACATCCAGAAAAATCCAATAATCGGATTAGCTATAAATGGCACTCAACTCCTAACAGTGCCGATGTCTCATGGAGGAAGAGGCAGAGGCAGGAGGATGGGTGTGCCAAGACGGGACTAGTGCTGTCCTCAACCAAACACCTGGTGGAACAGCTCTGCCTTGCATGTCCTGTGGAATTGTAGTATATCTTGCAGGGCATGGATGTTACTCCACAGACAGTTCCACCAGGTTGGAGCCAGGGCAGAGAAAACCCTAGCTCTGGTTGAGCAGTTAATGCAGCATCGAATGGATATGTGCTATGCATGGCATCCCCGTAAGGACCCGGGCTGCTGCATTTTGTAGCAGCTGGAGTTTCCGGGTCAGCCTCAAGGGTAGGCCCACATACAGCGAGTTACAATAATCCAATTGGGAGGTGACTTTTGCATGGATTAAAGCGGCTAGGTCAGGGCAAGACAGGTATGGGGCTAGTTGCCTAGCCTGGCGCCGATGAAAGAACGCCAGTCTGGCAACATTTGTGACCTGGGCCTCCATTGTTAAGTAGGCATCCAGGGTCACATCCAGACTCCTGATGGCAGGTGCCAGTCTCAGAGGGACGCCATCAAGGGCTGGGAGTTGACATCCCACACCTGAATCTCCCCGACCCAGCCAAAGAACCTCCACCTTAGAAGGATTCAGTCTCAGCTGGCTTTGTTTTAACCATCCCACCACAGCCTCCAACCCCTCTGCTATATTAAGATTAGAGATGGGTGCGAACCCTGTCATGACACCCCTACCCCTGCTCACCTTGGATTCCAGCTTGACCAAAACAAGCTTTTTTCAGGGGAGGTTGTATTTTTTATGTGTGTGTGAGTGCATGTACCTGGAAGTCACAGTGACCTCTGGTGACTGACCCCTGCTGGGAGCCTGGAGGATATTCAGAGAGGTGGCTGAATAAAGCCTGCCCCCACCTCCCAACTGCTGGTATTCCAAGGAGGTCTCCCATCCAAGTACTTGCTAGAGTCGACCCCGCTTAGCTTCCGAGATTGGGCTTGCCTGGGCAATCCACATCAGGGTGACCAAAACAAGCTTTTTGAAGATAAATAATCAAGAAGCTGGGCCTACTCATATGTTGGCTTGTAATAACATTAATGAACCATGTGTCAATTATTTTCTTTCATTATATACAGTACTGTAGCTTGTAGCTAGGTCAGTGCTGACATGGAGGGAATTAACCATTTCAACTGAAAACTGGTTCATACACGTTTGTTCTTTCTTTGACCACCTCCTTCCAAATCTATCTGAAAAGGAGAATATCTGTCACCTCTCATGAGCTGCTGTTTCTTGCTGAGGCATTCACGCTCCTTGTCACAGATCTCCTTTCGATTCTGGGCTGTGATATTATTCATGGCCTGTTCCAAATCCTCAGATTGTTTGGCCAGAAACTCTTGCTCCTAGGAAGGAAGAGTAACAAAGAAAACACTCTTGATGGCATACATAACAGTGCCTCCCTTTGATATCTTTTCACACACTTCAGGGCAGTTGCTACTAAGAACTGTCATGAGGGCCTTTACCACAACATGGGCAAACTTTTTCAGAATTTACCAGGACTTGCTTCTTTTGTGTCAACTCCTCCATCTTCACCTTCATTGTCCCCTTGCGCTGTTGCCGTGGAAGCTTTTCTATGTCACTCTTGACCTTAAAAAAACCCAAAAAGAAGGTTTTACTTGAACTAAAAGCAAAGCAAGAGAATAATACTCAGTATGCAATTTATAGTACCTTAGAAAAAAGGGGGGGAGTCATAAATAATCTTTTATCTCAGTAATACATAATCAATTGTGGGATACTGCAATGGCAACAGTGCATCCACATGCAAAAGAACCTCCTCAGGAAACAGGAAACCTCCTCAGGGAACAATCCATATACCTCCTCAGGAAAGCTCTTCCATTAGCATGTTCATAGCCTGGGGAACTCCTACAAGACAATGACTCAGCCCTACCCCACCTTCTGGAGTCGATATAAATTACCTGCCTACCATTTTCTTCTCACCTTGACATAGAGAGTACTCCATCTTTCTGTGTTATACCTCTGAGGATGCCAGTCACAGTTAGGTGGCTACAATGTCAGGTTCTACAATGCCAAGACCACGGCCCCACATCCCGGAAAATCTACAGCAACTAGTGCATGCTAGCTTGCCACTTTATTCGAATTTATATGCTGCTCCTAGGAAATAACAACTGAATAAGACTGCAAGGCACTATTATTGGCCTGAAACTGCAGTTTTGTCAGATTACACCCTTATTCAGACTCTTTCCTGTCCCTTTATTCCTCTGCCCAAGTTTTATACTGTTCCTTTCCTTAGCCTCACTGCCTTCTACCCATCCTTCCTTAGGTGTCCCTTCCAGAAATGTCCCATTGCCTTTCCTCTCAGTCTTCTCTCTATTCCTGCTCAGGCTTCTGTTTTCAGTCCACTCCTTTTCTTTAGCTATTCCAAATCTGAGTTCTTTGTCCTTAACCTCCCTGTGATGTCTGCCTGGCAACAGCAGCAACAATCCTAGAATTTCATTGTGCAAGAATGTGACCCATCATTCCTCTTTACCTCCTTTTTTTTTTGTTTCAGCTGCTCTTGAAATTTAGCATACTCTCGCTCCTGCTCAGCCCGAATACGTTTTGCTTCTTCACGTCGGCGCATAGTGTGATCTTGTTCCATCTTTTCAATTTGCTGCTTCTGCTGGCGTTCTAGATTTTCAAGTTCAGTGTCAAAGAATTTCTTCTTTGTCTAAGCAAGAACAAAAGGACCCTCAGATTACTTACAGTCAGCTGACAGTCTAGAACAAACTAGTAGTCATGCTGGTCTGCAGTAGAACAGTTAAATTAGAGTCCAGTAGCACCTTAAAGATCAACAGGATTTTCAGGGTATCAGCTTTTGAGAGTCAAAGCTCCCTTTGTCAGTTATCTGATGAAGGGAGCTTTTACTTTCAGGAGCTTATACTCCCAAAATCTTGCTGGTCTCTAAGGTGCTACTGGACTTGAATCTAGCTGCAATACCTTCACTGCTGGAGAATAAACCAAGGCTGATAAAACTATTATATGAACAACTTTGCCATAAGCTTTTTTAAACAAAGCTCATTTTTGATCTGAAGTATCCATCTTATTCCATCTGAAATAGTATCACTCCTGCAGATCGAACACATTACCTAGCATTGGTATAAATTAGAGAATACTTCTCTCCACAGAAGCCCCCCCCCCCCAGTTGGTTATTGTGATCAGGGTGAACCCAGCTTTGAGTCCATACCATACTGAGGTACTGTTGCTGTGGGTTTATTATAGGGTTCTCTTAGTAGTGGCCCCTGCCCTTTCAAATGCATTACCCCAAGATACTTGCCCAGCCTTTTCAGAAGAAGTGTTTTCCAAGTATTCAGCAGAGAGAAAAGTTTTTAAGGCTATTTTTAATATGCTGGAATTCCTGAGATCATTTTTATATTTATACTTGCAATAAAGCTGATTTCTTTGGAGTGGCAATTGTTTTAACTGCATTTATTGGTATTATTCTGATGCTATGTTGATGGATTACTTTTATTCTTCTTAACCCACTTCTGAGCATTAGGCAGTGAAAGGGGTTTGGAACTGGGAATCAATAATAAGACTTGACCTGCAATAGCCTTTTAGTTTCCTATTCATAGGACACAAAGCAGACTGGGAAATTCATACACATAGAGTTTTCCTTGCCACACACTTGGACTTCTATTACAGCGAATACATCACCTTTTGGCATATTTAACTGCAAGAACCTCTGCTGGTATTATGAAAGCAGAAGAGGCAGCTACGCCTGCTCACATGAGAAGTAGCACATGAACACATGAATCTGCCTTATCCTGAATGAGACCCTTGGCCCATCTAAGTCAGTACTGACTGCTCAGACTGGCAGCAGTTCCCAGTGTCTCAGTGTCTTTCACTAGAGATGCTGGGGATTGAACCTGGGACCTTCTGCAAGCAAACCAAGGGCTCTTCCACTGAGACACAGCCCCTCCCATTAATGGGAGAAACGTTTCTTTTTTGTTTTGGCCATAGCAACAACAGCTATCACCAGCAAAAGCAGAGCAGGTATAACAAGCACACTGGCAGAAGTTTAATAGTACAATGGTGGGGCTAAACTGATTCAGTATTTATTTGACTGAAGAAACACCCAATAATGGGACACTTGGCCTTGTCATGAGTTCTACCACTGAAGTAGCTCTTTATCACTCACTTTCCCTTTGGCTACTGCAGTGCATGTGGAGCCACTGACACCTCCTCCAGAACTATTCTACCCCCAAGGATCCTTATGTTATAGAAAAGACTTAAAAACAAAAATGCTTTTCAAACATACTGCAACTTCATTGAGCATTATAGGACCAATTAACAGTTACTGATGAGCACTGTGTAGGCTGTATCTTTAATAGTACCAAAGGGATACTAGTACAATGAATTCCAATCCTAAAGGAAGCTGGCTATTATCTGAGGTCACCATTCGAGAAGTATGTTATGCTATATCATTGGGATTTTTTTCTGGCTTGTGAGAGGGCATGGCAGGGGCCCACCCTAGGCCTATTAATATGTCCTTCTAGGGGTGCCTGGGTATACCTTTGCAACTTGGTCTCCTCCCCTTTTGAATTTAAACAGTATGCTGGACTGAAAGGAGCTGGTGGCCTCAGCAGTTCATCCTTAATATATGCAATCACCATGTATATTGCAGTGAACAAAGGCAAGAGGACTTCAGCTCCCTGCTGCCCATAATATATGCAACCACCAGTAGGTGGAAATGAGATCAGGAGAGCTCTGGTGTGGATCCAAGCTTTCTCCAAGGAACCTTCCTCCAACTTAAGTGGTGCTCCCACCAATGGAAGAGCCATGTGCTTGAGGAAGACTCCAAAACTTTGCTCTGTTCAGTGGAAGGATCCACCCCACTGTAACTTACACTTGATGTGATAGGGGTCATTTCCTGCAGGAGCGCACAGGAGCAGAGCTCCGGCAGTAAAGAGCCCAGGGGGCGGGCACATACAACAAGTCCCACCCCCTGCTCCCAGCAGCCCTCTGTTAAAGTAAGAAGCAGCCAGGTAAATTGCAGAGCCCCCCCGGCCCCCCGGTCCAAAATAGTCCAGTGGCACCTTTAAGACCAAGTTTTATTCAGGTACGAGCTTTCCCTCCTCTGCGAGGACAGATCTGCACATTCCCCTCCCCCCAATAGCTAGCAATCCAAAACAGTCCAGTGGAGCCTGAGCGGTGGGTGTTGCCATCTGACACACTTCTGGTGATGTCAGGGGGTGTGGCATATGCAAATAAGTTATGCTAATGAGTTATGCTAATAAGCTCTTTAACCTCTTTTTCTACGAAATGACCCCTGGATGTGATACATATATTTTTAAGCAAACAATTATTTTGAGAAGGTTCCATGAAAAGCACAGAACACTGGATTTTTGACATCTGAAGACATTTAGAAACAAGTTGACAGAAAAATGTGTTTCTGAATTGAAGATGCCAGTCTTGCACTGTCCTTTCACCCCATGTGATTAGAAATTGTCTCCAAGAACAGCATTAAACGCCAGTCAAAGTCAGCATCGTTCAGTGACGTTTTTCTCCTTTACATTCCATAATAGTACCCATTGACTTGATGATAACTGCACCAGCTGGTTTTAGACAGAGGTTCCAGAGGGTTAACTAGTGCCCAGAACTTTCCATTTATTTCCAGGAAAAACGTTTTTTTAAATAAAGAAAATGAAAAATTCCAATGGTTACATTTGTGCTGATATAAATCCAAGTGGGACTTCTAAGATCTTTCCACAACATTTCTCTGGGTCTCCTCCAACAGAATTTCACCACCATAGCAGATCCATCTAATGGCAATCTTTCTTGTTGGATGAAAGCACAGAGCTTTGGAAACATGGCCACAAAGAACAAGCTTCTGGGACAAGAGCAGCACTGGGGAGGACCTGAAGCTGGACACAATCTCTACTCAGGATGACCCTTCTCCTTGTGACAAAGCTTTAGCTATACCCCATCACAAAAGAAAAGCAAGCCATTTTATCCATGCTCATTCAAGACAGTGAAGACTATTCTAGCACACACATTTAGTAGTAGGCTAGTTATTAGGATATGCAGCATGTGCTGCTTCTCATTCTCCCTCCACCAGATTTGGAACCATTGCAAGTCCTCCTTTCTCACATACATTCATTTCCTGTTCAAAGCGCTTCAGCATCTGCTCTAACTGCATCTGATGCTTGCTGTTCAGCTGTGTCTGGTTTCGATGCTCCTCTTTCTGAAGCAGCCGCAGTTCACGTAGCTCCTGGCGTCTATGGGGTTAAAGCAAAGTAGAAATTCAGTTCACATTAGTCTCTAAGGGGAGGAAAGTGGGTGATGATGGAACTTCCTCAGTGGTGCCTTGGCTATGTAACGATCTGCCACAAAGATTCACCTGGAGCCTCTTATATTCTACGTGGCAGGTAGAAACATGCTCATTTCACCAGATTTTGTGGTAACAGGGTTGTATCTGTGGGCAGCCCTTACCAATAATGTTTTATTGCTGAATCTGTTTTCTTAAATGTTTTAAAACTCTGTGCTTAATTTGCTCTTTGTATTTTTATGCTGTTATTTCGTCCTGCCATTGTGTTCATATTATTCTGTATTGTTCTCTGTGCATTTCAGTGTTTTATCAATTTTATTGTAAGTCACTTCAGGTATATTTTATATAGGAGTGGCAAACAATTGATCTTGATAAATACATTCATGAGCTCAAGAATAGCTATCCCAATTCTCCCAGGGCAAGCAACATTTGAGAACAATCCATATTAATGAATCCATGGCAATGCCTTAAGTGCACTATAGCCCCTTGTGCTCTATGTTCCAGAACTTTACTCAAGGTAAATGCAAACTCCCTTGAGTCACGGCCACACTTCACCTCATTTTGCCCCTTATAGACAGGATACTGGGAGGAGATAATTTCCCTTGCCTTTGGCCTGCCCGTGTCTCTATGGCCTTTAATTATTCACCTTCCTCACACAGACATTTTGAATAAATAAATATTATCCATCCTCAACTGCATTCAAATACACTTCACAGACTGAAGCTCAACTGCCTCAGTTCAACATTACAACCTATACATTTTTTTAAAAAAATTAAGATTTAGAAAATTGATGTCCTTTGTATAACTTTAGAAGTTAGATTAAAAAGTGCCATTTTGAAGGGTATGTTTGTGTAGCAACAGGAAAAGGAATACCTGTTATCATTGCCAATTAGTTCATCTAACCCGGCATCAAAACACAGCACTATGTAAGGAAATATACAAAGGATTTAAAAAGCACCTGGGAGTGTTTCTTCCCTTCTGGCAGTTCGCAATAAAATAAAGTTAAAAGTTGTCAGATCAACAGAGATTATTGACAGCAGGTAATACAAGGCTAATGATTTATAGTCTCACCCTACTCCCCACAACTGATCTGAAATCAATATTCAACTGCAACCTTTAACCAAAAGTTAAAGGTTATACCAAAGTAAAGTATAAAGGTTATACCAAAATATCTATATATCTAATAGTGAAAGGTGCCCCCCTGCGTGCGGATACCTAAATCCGCACATCGGGGGCACCTGGGAGGGAGGGAGATTTTCGTGCACACTTGGGGCAGTCCCCAGGTGTGCACAAAAATCTGAAAAGGGGGGAAAATATCGGGGGGATATTTAAACCCCCCAAAAGTAACAGAGCGTCCCCTGCGCATGCGCAGGGAACGCTCTGTGAACTGCCTCGCCGCCGCCGCCACAGGGGACGGGAGCGCAGCAGAAGGCTTGGCTGGCTGGCTGGCTGGCGGGGACCAGCAAATCGGTGAGGCCCGGCGGCTGTAAAGGTTATATTTTGCAACCAAAGGTTAAAGGTTATACCAAAGTAAAGTATAAAGGTTATACCAAAATATAAAGATTATACCAAAGTAATAAGTATCTTCACCTCTGTCGCCACTCAGTTTCCAATAAGTACTACCACCTGCCAAGGTAAGGCTCAGTACACTAGCTGCCATCTTGAGGTTAAACTAGATATGATGGGAAGGGAAGAATAGTGTCCCCATTTATATACATGTCCATCCAACTACATCTGAAGTACATGGTGGAGTACCTTTTTTAAAAAAAAACATAAAAATGGAGCAAGGAAAAAGTGAGATAACCCCTGCTTCCTCTCCCTCACTGCATTTTAAAGGTTTTTCTTCCAGCCTGAAACCAAAAATTAGCCAAGCTGAAAGAAAAGCAGTGAAAGCACCAGACAGCCACAAGATAAGATGATGGGGAGGGCAAGGTTCCCCTCCCCTTGCTCATGCATTGTTTTTGTGGCACAAGAAAAGCCTCAAACCTCATGCTTTAGATATGATTGGGTGGTCCTGTATGCAAACATGTGTGGACCACTCCCACATTCACTACAGATTATTAGGTAAGTATCTGGAGACAGGAAAGCTAAATCTAACTTACTGATAACACTTTGCTGGTCTACCAACCACAGTCACAGTGGCTAAAAAGAGCTTGGTAACCCCACAAAGCACCAGACAACCTCCCCAGGAGGAAGAGGAATTTCTACATACAGAAGTTATGACCCCCTCCCATTTCCTCCTCCCAGGGAAGGCAGTGTTCCAGTTTTAGGCTTTCAGCCAAATGCATTTCAGTATTTGCTGTTCTCAGCCAAAGTGTGGGGGGAAGGGAAGAATCAATGTGGCACTGCACTCCAATCCACTTTGTACTTGCCAGTCATTAAGTAATATCAAGGAAGTGCCAAGATACCTAGATACTCAGACTTCACAGAAGGTTATCCAACCAAATGTACTATTTTATCAATTTTAGAATCCTAAACACTTGAGAATACCTAATTTGGGCATCTTTCAAAAAGTTTGTTTTTAAAGGTGCCCCCTCACAACTTCACATATCTGGTCATTTATGAACTGAAGTATAAGCAGCCCCTCACAAGTGTAAGCAAGGCTTCATCTTCTCTAGTCCACACCCACAGGTCAGTTTTGCACCAGCACTATGCTGATAAGTGACATCAATAATTTCAGGGGCAATAATTCTTTCAGAGCTTGGCTTTAAGAGTGGCACTGGAGCAGGTTTTCATACCAGGTGATCCCTAGTATAATGTACAATTTGTACCTTGAATATTTAGTCACACTATTCTCCATGTCAAGAGTTGTGGCCCTGGACCACATGAACAAAGATGATTAATTTGAAGAAATTCTTACTACTACGCAGAAGCAGCATCAGAAATAGTTATTAAAAACGGTAGCGCCCTCACCATTTGTATAAATACATTATTGAGAGTCATTGTAGTCGTTATTAGGAATGGGCACTTTCCAAATTTTGCCCCGGACTGAACCAAACTGACCCCATTCCCGGACTGGTTCTTGAACCAAAGTGTGGCCAGTTCGCAGACCAGTCCAGATGCAGAAAAGACCCACGGGGGGTCCCGGGGGCCCAAATTCTCAGCACAATTCCAGCTTACTCTCCTCAACGTGCCCACCAAATTTGGTCCCTCTTGGACTTCGGGGGGCTGAGCTACAGGCCCCCAAAGAGACAATGCTTTTCAATGTGACATCTCCCCCATTGGTTCGGTAGTGACCAAAACTGACCCGGGTGAGCTAGAGGCCTCCAACTGGCACAGCCTGTCCCTGGGGTGGCCCACCACGTGTCCCACAAGTCATGTGTCTGTCGGGTCTGGGGGGGTACGAGTAGCAGACCCCCAAGACCAGTACCCCCAGGAAATTGCTTCTGGAGGACTTGTCCAGTGATGGTTTCAGACAGTCCAGAGCAGAACTGGTTCAGCGACAGGCACCCAATTCCCAGAAGACCTCCCTGGGGACCACCCAGATGGTTGCAGGTGTCTCTGTCTTCATGGGGCCAACCACCCAGCCCTTTAGACATGAGGACTGATTGGAGCTCAGCCTCCCACCCTGCCCAGGAAAGTGCTCTTTCCACATGCCCATTTACACTTAAATGGAAATGGGATCACCGCCCAGGGCAGAACCTTTCACCCAGCCTGGTGAACACCCGCACAAGGACAGGTGGTTCTGTCTCCCTGGGTTCACCCTCCACCCACTGGCAAGGTGATTCCTGGGCATGGATGACTCCCCCTCCCTGCCTGGGGCCCAGGGAACATGGGGACGGGTGGCTCTCTCTCTCCGGGTCCACTGTCCATCCACCAGTGGCAACATGATTCCTGGGAAGTGCTGAATCTCCTGCCCTCCCCAGGGCCCGGGGAACACCTGCACAGAAACGGGTGGTGCTCTCTCCCTGGGCCCCACCCTCCACCCACAGGCAATGTGGTTACTGGGCAAGGCCAACCCCCCGCCCCCCCAGGGGAACACCCGCACGGGAACAGGTGGCTCACTGTCCCCAGGCCCCACCCTCCACCCTTAAATGGCAAAGTGATAATCTGGTAGGGCTGAATCCCCCACCTTGCCTGGGGCCCGGGGAACACCCACACAGGGGCGGGTGGTGCTCTCTCCCCAGGCCCCACCCTCCACCCACCAGCAATGTGACTACTGGACAGGGCCGAGCCCCCCCCCCAAGTGCCAGCTCCCTACCCAAGAAAGTGGTTTTAGACCTGGTCACTGAGAGGTGAAGGGGGAGGGGGGGAGAGAGAGAAGGAACTCTGTGAGGGACTTCAGCAACCCAGGGAGGTTGGGTGAGAAAGGGGAGAAGACCCACAGCCTGTGCCCAGGGGACTTTGCCAGTGCCAGCTCTCCACCCCTGAAGGTGGTTTGAGACTTGGTTACCAATGGGCAAAGACAGGGGAGAGAGAGAGAAGGAACTCTGAAGTGAGAGACTTCACCAACCCAGGAAGGCAGGATGCAGAAAGAGGAAAAGACCCACAGCCTGTGCCTAGGGGACTTTGCCAGTGCCAGCTACAGACACCCAGCTACCACCCCAGAAGGTGGTTTGAGACTTGGTCACCAAGGGGCGAAGGGGGAGGGGGAGCGAGAGAGAAGGAACTCTGAGGTGAGGGACTTCACCAACCCAGGAAGTCAGGGTGCAGAGGAAAAGACCCACAGCCTGTGCCTAGGGGACTTTGCCAGTGCCAGCTCCCTGCCCCAGAAGGTGGTATGAGACTTGGTCACCGAGAGGCGAAGGGGGGAGGGGGGAGAGAGAGAAGGAACTCTGAGGTGAGGGACTTCACCAACCCAGGAAGTCAGGGTGCAGAGGAAAAGACCCACAGCCTGTGCCTAGGGGACTTTGCCAGTGCCAGCTCCCTGCCCCAGAAGGTGGTTTGAGACTTGGTCACCGAGGGGCAAAGGGCGGGGGGAGAGAAGGTACTCTGAGGTGAGGGACTTCAGCAACCCAGGGAGATGGGGTGCAGAAGGGGAGAAGACCCACAGCCAGTACTAAGTGCAGTCACCAATTCCCCCCCCCCCGAGTGGGTGGATAGTTGGTCACCAACTGGCTAGGGGAAAGTGGGTGTCCTTCTGGGATGAGCAGAAAAGTCAAACCCCACTGCCAGCGGGCACAGAACACAGCAGCTTGCAGAACCCACAGAAGGGTGGGGTGACTCCCCTGCTTGACTTGCCAAGGAAACAGGCGACCTCGGAGTCAAACAAAAAATGCGTTGTGAAAGCAAAAGAATTCAAGCCCAGTTTCCCACCCCTCGCAGGGAAGAGAGAAAAGTCAAGTGGCAACCAGGCATTGCAGTGGAGAAATGCAGAAAGGGGGGAAATGGTGAGAAAAGGGAAGCGGAGGATGTTTTTTATCTGGCGATTGGTATCGTCGCCAGGAGATCCAGCTGGTTTCTCCACCCAGCCAGCCAGCCAGCGACCCCAGTAAATTTCCCCCGACCCCAGGCCCACCACAATATTTTTTTCCGCATGCAAAAAAAGCACTGCACTGCAAAAGACCACGATGCAAAACAAAGGATGGTCACACGCCGCCTGGGAATCTATACACACCCCCTCCCATTCCGAGGGAGAAGGACAGACGTCTCTTCTCTGCTTGGAAATTGGAGATGCCTGTCAGCCTCAGGTGCCCGGCACTGGTCCCTCGACAGCTGAAAAATCGCACCCACACCCACTTTTCCGCACCAAACAGTGGGGGTGGGGTTTCTCTGGAGAAAGTACCCAAACGCTTCCGAGCTGAGCATGAAAAGATTGGGCGCTTGAGCTTCCGTACACGTGACCTTTGAGCCGGTCCATCCAAGCCCCCCAAAAGGCTATGTTTGGCCCAGATTTTAGTTCAGGGTTCGTGTCTGTGCCCATCCCTACTCATTATACTAATACATATACATGGGAGAGCTTAGATTGGCTAAAGCTCTTTGTGAAGCATACTAGTACAAAACATTTTCAATCTTCCATTTGTCTCATTCTTTACATTTTCACCTAACAAACCATGTCTGAAGAATAATTTTTCCTAAGAAAGCCACATGTATCCAGATTTCCAAATACAAGTAGATTTTTAGCTTGCCTGAGAAATCTCATCTCCTCATCTTTCTTTTCATCTTCACTGATGATTTTTGATGTGGTGACGCTCACCTCTACTCCATCCACCACAAATCTCCTGGTCCGTTTCAGTGTCATCTTTTGCGTTTTTGGGTCCTATATATATTCAGTAAAACAAACAGGGATAAGGAATTTTTTAAAAGAAAGTGTTCTGGAGAGAAAAAGGAAGGGAAATTCTCTTCCAGGCCACCTCAAATTCAGAAATATCATTTAAAAATGCAAATTGGGCTTATTTCTGCACTGTATTTTGCATGGCTAAGCTGTAGTCGCAATGTCTGTCTTTTTTTGTGAAACAATTAATTTAGGGATGGATAAGAATAGGTAAAGTGCAGTGGAAGATGAAATATACTGTCTGGTGGAAGATGAAATATATTGTCGGGATTTGGCTAGAGTGTTTGAGGAGGAAGAGGCGGATGAGCTCCCCCCTCACAGATATTCAGACTGTAGCATTGAAGCTGATTTTTGAGAGGGCAGTATGTCAGCTATGCTGCCATGGGGGTTGGGGAGTTCATTCTGTGTCTTGTTAATTGCTATTGCATTCCTATCCCTGCTGTTATGCCTTTGTTGAAACGCTTATCTCTACAGATGTGCAGGAGGAGGTTGTGTAGTTGGAGAGCTCCTATATACCGTGAGAGACTCCGGGTTCTCAGCTTTAGCCACTTAACGGTTGCCTGAGTTATCCCGCACGCGGGAAGGTGCCTAATTGGCCAATGCCATGGGGGGGGGGGTGCATATGAATACCCTATATCCTATTCTGCTCTACAGGCTGTGGCCATTCTTAACAGTGCCTGTGTTACTGCATTTATAGCTTTGCAATAAAAGTATAACCGTTCCTGAATGTGTGTACTTCGTTGTTAGCTGTGGGTTCTGACATTATGACATAGGTAAGGGGCTGTGGCTAACAGCTGCCTGAGGTTGGCCAGTACTCTGAAGCTTCAGTATTCACTTATAATATTTATAGTTTCAAGCTTCTCTTGATATTAGAAGCACTCAAATGCTTACTTTCCCCCATAAGACATGACTTCAGAAGAAAATACCAGATTCTGATGCACAAGGGGAAAGGAAAACAACAGATTTAATATGAAGAGTGCTTTATTCAGCTTTCATATGAAGCCAACGTAACAATGACAGCTGTGTGCTGTTCAGTGAATCAAATGCTGGTGGAAGCCTGTCAGTCTTGCTTCTCTCTGCCACTCCCTCCTTTTCTCCCCCACTGCTGCCTCCTTTTCCTCCTGAGGCTGACAAAATTAAGTGAGTATCTGAATCTTTAGGTGCTTTACAAACTTTTCCCAACCAGAGCAGAATGTCGTGGAAGAGAAAATGGAAGTAAAGGATTGGGAGAAAGAGACAAGGCTGACATGTTTTAGAGAACATTCCATTCGTCGATGCATTCATCTGTCAGTTCTGTTGTGATGGCAAGTTTGAAATGCTGTGAACGTTGTGTGTGGCTTCTTTATTCATTATGCCTGCCTTCTCCTTGGACATATATAGTATGAAGAGTTATAAGTACCACCTGTTTAAGTGTTAAATATTAATTCAAGTACATCATTGGCCTGTATGTTGATCAAGGCCTTTGGAACCAGAAAAATGCCCCAAACACAACATCAGTAGTCATAAAAAGTAATCCTTGTCTATTCTACCAGTTATGCAGAGAGGTCAGTTCCCCATTTAGTGGTCAGTAACATCATCTCCTCCAAGGTTTTACAGAGGGGATTTATCAGGGTGTGAACTATAGAGAACTTACTGAAAGGAGGATGACCCTTGAAGCCTTGATTTCCATGATGAATTCCAGTATTTGATCCCAAACTCTTACCTTTAGGGAGAGTGACCCACTGCCTCTGTTCAGAGACAAATCAGCAGACAAGGAGATGCTGAGATCCATGCTATCTGAAGCAGAGGTGCTACCAGAATCAGAGTCCCTCTTTGAGCTGCCATATTCAAACTGAGAGGACACGTTCAAACTCCCATTGGCATGTTTTTCATCAGTAGGCATTTCAAGGAGGCTGTTCTCTGGCTGGCTTCCACCATCTGAATCTCCTTTGCTTGCTGGTTCACTGTCTTTCTTTAGGTGGTCAAGGACCCTGTTCTCTGCTGGTTTTACCTTTTCTTCAAGGAGAGGCAACTGAGAACTGGGCAGATCTCTGTACTCCTCTACCCTGGACAAGTTTGAACTGCTAAAGTTTTTTTCTGATTTCTCATCACCAACCCGTTCAACTGAAATCTTGTTGCCCTGCCCATTAATGGCTTCCTTGACTTGCTCCAAAGGTAACTCGGGTCCATTGGCCACAAGTGATGATAAGCATTTTTCTGGAGACTTCTCTCCTTCCAAACTTAGTTGGCTTGCAACAGAGGAGTCCCTCTGGTTGCCATGAGGCTGTGTGAAGAGGAAGAGAAAAGAGGAAGGCTTTGAGTATAACAAGTTTGATCCTTTTTTTTTTTGTAAGTGGTGGAGCAACAAACATGTGCTTGGATCTAGCCACAATTTCCACTGATGAATGGGACCTTTCTTGCATCTCCCATCTCACCACCAAAATGCTCCATGAAGTACTATTCAGGGGGGACAAGGGACCCTAAAGAACGGCATTAATGGTGAACAAGGGGTCTGCGATGGAAGGAGGGGGAGAGAATTGGTAAACTCCCCTTATTTTCATGGAAATCCACTGCTGGATATAGCCCATGAAGCCAAAGTAGATAATGCAGCATGAACATGAAAAAAAATGTATTACAAACTAGGTAAAGGTAAAGGTTTCCCTTGCTCGAAAGCCAGTGAAATCCGATTCTAGGGTTGCGGTGCTCATCTCCGTTTCAAAGCCGAAGAGCCAGCGCTGTCTGAAGACGTTTCCGTGGTCATGTGGCCGGCATGACTAAACGCCAAGGCACACGGAACGCTGTTACCTTCCCACCAAAGCGGTACCTATTTATCTACTTGCAATTTCTTGCTTTTGAACTGCTAGGTTGGCAGGAACTGGAACCAGAGATGGGAGCTCACTCCGTCATGCGGCACTCGGGTCTCGAACTGCTGAACTACCGACCTTCCAGCCTGCAGTTCAGCGTCTTAACCACTTGAGCCACCGCAGTTCCCTGTATTACAAACTAAAAGAGTCAAATTACCCTATGCAGTAGAGCAAAGGTGGCCAAACTGCGGCTTGGGAACCACATGCAGCTCATTCACACATATTGTGCAGCTCCCGGCAGGGCGGCTGGGGAAGTGAAGGGGAAGGATGCCTCCCTGATCAGTCTTCTCCAGGCAGTATTCCCGTCCCTGGGTAGGCTTGAGGTGGGGGGGGAGCAGAGAAAGAACACATCTTTAACTTTAAATGCATTCTCAAAGCCGCTTCCACAAGCCCCCCCCCCCCCCCCCGCAGGCTGGCTTGGAGAAGGCATTTGCCGCTTTAAATAAGCCAAGCCAACTGGTCTGGGGGGCTTGGAGGATGCATTTAAAGTTAAAGTTGCTTTCTTTCCACTTCTCCCTCCCTCCCTCCCCCCATCTATTAGCGTTCTCTCTCTCTCTAAATATCATTAGCAAACAAATAAATATCACTATTTTTACCCCTTTTGTTTTTATTTTGGGCAATCTCATTTAATGTTAATAAAAAACAAATCTGCATCTTTTTCAATAAAAATGTTTGTGCAATATTTCTTCATGTCTTGCAGCTCTCAAACTTCTGACATTTATTCTATGTGGCTCTTATGCTAAGCAAGTTTGGCCATCCCTGCAGTAGAGTATTTGTACTGTACGGAGGCTGCTGTGACCCAGCACTAGGCAGATCATTTGTTATGCAGGGGTCTCTGAAGGGTTTGTTTCCCTAGTGGATTTTCTGCCAACATTTTAAAGCACTATGTGAATATTTTCACTCCGCCCTCCATCTGGAGTGAATGGGAAGAGAAATATAGTGTAGCTGCTACAATGCGGAGAATTAAGGGATAACAGTTTCTACTCTGGTACACATCATGGAGTTTTCTGCTCACAGCTTGGATCGCTTCATATGACATGATGGGCTGGTCAATAAAAGCCTTCTTTTCTTTTCTTTTTTAACAAGAAAACTGCAGGCTTAGAGCTAGTAAAGACAGGACACACTTTACTGCAGGAGCCCTGGTTTAGGTCACTGGGATCCTGACAGCTCCTTGGCAAACAGCTTCCAAGAGGCCATGTTCTGGCTTCTTTTTAAGAGCAATGGTAAACTGTCACTTGAGACGGCTCTGACGGCCTCTGTCATGTTGCCATTGGCTCACATTTTTACTTCCCACTCCATACCATATCCTACTCCCTGCTTTCAGCTTTTTAAAGTCTAGTACTCATTTTCCCCTTAGTACACTCTGCAGTTATGGCCAATGTTCCCTCTAAGCTGTGTAGTCCTGTGAGCAAAACTTCTACTTTGTGAGCTACTGCCATTAAAGCTCTGAGCGAGCTGTTTGGCTGCTGCTTAAATTAGTTTGCTCTGGAGCCATCCTTCCTGAGCCAAGACGAAAATGTGTGAGCCGGAGGCTAAAGAACTGTGAGCTAGCTCACACTAACTCAGCTTAGAGGGAACACTGGTTATGGCTACACATACACTTTTTATAAAGTAACCACATTCTTCACCCAGGCAACCAACATCCTGAGCTTTGGGAGCAAAGGAGCTGTGCAGTCCTTGAGCTTGGCTGACCAAGTCTGGGGAAGCTTCCTGACCTGACTGTATTCAAGTTTGGGGAGATCCCCTTTATGTACCCCATCCACTCTCTATTCTGTATGACTATTAACAGCCCTGCCGTAGCCCCAGATAATTTTTTAACACCCTCCTCCTTTTTTTTGCCATCAAGCCACTGCTGACTTATTGCGACCTCATAGGATTTTCAAGGCAAGAGATGTTTGGAGGTGGTTTGCCATTGCCTGCCTCCACGTCGGCCCTATTTAGCTTCTGAAATCTGATGAGATTAGGCTAGGCTGGGACTATCCAAGTCAGGGCCCCTCCTCTATACAACAAAATTATTTTCATTAATAATAATGAAATAAAATGAATAATAATAATGCACAGAAAACAGATTCTATGTTAGTCTGAAGCAGCAGAACAAAGTTTGGTCTTAAAGGTGCCACTAGACCCAAACTTTGTATTCCATGGCCAGAAAAGAAACACAGACAGTGAAAAATTTCTTATATTTAATTTCATATACATAATCATGTCAGTAAAAAAATTCAAATTTCAACACGCTATTCCTTAATGAGAGCCAGTGTGGTGTTGTGCTTAAAGTGTTGGACTAGGATCTGGGAAATCCAGGTTCAAATCCCCACTTATGCCATGGAAGCTTGCTGGGTGACCTTGGGCCAGTCACATTACTCTCAGCCTAGCCCTGATCTGGATAGCCTGATCTTGTAAGGCAAAAAAACAAACAAACAAAAATCCATCATACCACTCATGATCTAAGCAGGCACTTGGGAGGGCTTCTGTTCTCCATTTTGAAGCCAAAGAAATAACCCAAATCCCAAACATGTACCAGGCATTTTTGAGAGCTAGGAGTCTCCCCTTGTACTAACTTTTCCCAACTAACACTAGCCAAAGCATCATAAAATAGTGATTGCAAGCTTCACCAGACTGGATGTTAAGAATCTTGGAATCATTCTGGCCACACTGAAAAACCCTACTTGGTACAGTATTTACTCAGAAGGCTCTTGTACAGGAGGAAAGAGAAGGCTGGCTTTCTGCCCACTGCATTGTTTCCCAGTGCCCTTAGCTGCTGTGTAGAACAGCCTCTCCCCACTTAAGAAACTGTTTTTCCTGTCCACCTGCAGGAACTACCAAAGTAACTCCCCTCCCCCAGTGTGTGCCTGGGTCAAGATCGGAGATAAATTTTCCTTCAATCCAGCTAGCTATATTTGTGAAAGCTTTTTTATAAACCATTCCTGATGCTTCTTTGTATACATGCATGGGAGTGTCCTATTTGTTCTTTTTAAAGAACAACTTTCTTAATCCATCAAGGTAAAAGGAGTAAGACTTACAGATGCAGATTCTAATGAATCATCCTCCTCTCCTTCCTCTCTATTGTCTTCTATTTCCTCCATGACTTCGGCCTTCGCCTCTGCAACAAGTTCCCGTAGGGCTCGGTTACTAGTGACTTTGCTGACAAAGGGGTGCTGAAAAACAACCCAAGAATGTACCAAGTTAGAACAATTATTCCTGTTTAGTGACCATGATGGGTCAAAGTGGATTTAGGTGGTTCGGATAACTCTCTCAGTTGCCTTTTCTACCCCACTCATTAATCTAGTCTTCTCTCATTAGCAATTCAACCTATGAAGCAGGAGCAATAGTGTGGCAATTTTTGCCCCTGTAAAGTGTATCTTTTACATCCACAAGGGGCCAGTCCCTTGACAGCAGCACAAAGATCAGAAATATATTTTGTTGTGTAACTTGACACCCACATGGTTAGTCAAGTTTTGTTGTATAACTTGACACCACATTCTGGTTAGTCATTGCACAGTTCTGGGAGCATGTGTACAAAGCTAGAAGCTTACATACAAGAGCCACACAGAAGATACAAAACAGTCATACGGAATATTTTTACAAAGCTGGCAAACTATTTTCTTTGTTCTTACAGGGAAAAAATTACAGGAGTGACACCTTGATTAAAATCTGTCTGTATTACTAGAAAACGACATCTTGTTTTGACTTTAGACAAGTATGGGGAGGTAGGTGGATGAGAGCAATGCATGTAATTTGAATAGACAAGGTAACTGGTGGTAGTGGTAACTGCCATCAAGCCACAGTTGATTTATGCCGACCCCAAAGGGTTTTCAAGGCAAGAGACATTCAGAGGTGGTTTGCCAGTGCCTGCCTCTGCACCATGACCCTGGTATTCCTTGAAGGTCTCCCATCCATTTACTAGTCAGAGCCATCCCTGCTTAGCTTCCTAGATCTAACAAGATTGGGCTAGCCTGGGCTAGCCAGGTCAGGGCAGCATAACTGGTACTTGCAATGAAATTCTGTTCGCCTCCAGGAGCGAGACTGCAGTCTGCATTGGACAGTTCTACACCAGGAGACGGGCCTAGTCAAATTCTATTTGGGGTGTGTGTGTGACTAATCCAGTTAGGAGCCATGACTAGGCAGAGAAGCTCACCTAATCTATACACTAACAAATCCACAAACAAATTTAAATTATTGCGACTGCAGTTGCATGTATACTTTTGAGTTTCTGCACTTACCTCCAGCAATTGTGCTGCACTTGGCCGTGTCTCAGGGTTCTTATCAAGGGCTTTCTTCAGGAAGTTGTTGAATTCTAGAGACCTTTTAAAAAAATTAAAAACCACAAGATCATCAGCAAGAACCACTGAAGGGGGGGGGGGAGGATACATCTATCAGATAGCTTGCATGAGTTATATTCCAGGCATTATCACAAATTATGGTCAGTACCTGCAGATTGAAAGGAAGTACCTTTGAGACAAAGCAAAACACAAATGTAACATATGTGATAAGAGGACACAAAAATATAGTCAGATCAATTACAGATTTAGCATTTCCTTTAAGCCCAATAACAGCTGATCAGAAGCAAGCTGCATGCCGTTACTGTGTTCCCAATTCATGCCAAAGCCTCCAAAAGTTAACAAAGCTCACATGATGGCAATTGTAAGCTTGAGCCAATTACAAAGCCTTCTGTCAGGCAAGTGACCATAATGCTGTCGTGCACTTTTAAAATCAATACAGATTTCCATGTAAGGGCAGTACTGGCAATTCCTATGCAATCATGGGGGGAGGGGGGGATGCCATAAACACAATTACCCACTGATGATAACGGCTAGTGAGTTTTCCGCAACAAATAGCATCCCACCTCAAGCAATAGAATTGCAGTGGTGGGGGGAGGAAATAGCCTTCCTGGTACCCACTCTTTTTGTAAAACATGAAAACTGTCTGGATAAACATGTACTCCCATGCAGAGTTCATACATCAGGATATTCCACCAAATGTTTGGATATGTACAGGGGATCACAAATACTAACCCCATAAAAATATACAAACAATTGCATAACTGCAATACTCGGGCAATCATATTCCACACAATATCACATAAACAATTAACATCCCCAGCAGAAAATCCTGTACTTTGGAAGACTGCAAAACCAGCAAGAACAGTGCAACCAAGAAGGAAGGTGAGAGGCCTCTGAGCAACAAGTCATGTACTTTCCACCATAAGAACTGTGTTGGAGGGAGGGCTCTATAAGGATTGTCATGCAGGCTTCAACTGAGCCCTTTACTGCAAGGGGAGGAACCAAGGCAGCCCTTCCTTTCTTTGATCTCAGCAAGAATTACTGAAGAAGTGACCCATTATAAAATAAGACACATGGGAGAAATGAATGGATTCACCATTGCCAGTCTATAGAACCCAAACTTAAACCAAAACATCCTGGAAGATTTGGCATACGCTGGTCCACACTGATGGTAGGCACCAAGCGGTAGGCTCCAAGCGGCCTGCTCAGCAGTGAGAGGACCTCTGTGTTCAGTACAGGATTTTATTCCATGGGTGGTGTTAAATATTATTTGTACTTCATACTTCCTCCAAAGAATATGGGATGACATATTGGGTTTTCTTTGCATTCTCACAAAGACAAGTATGGCTAATAAACTCTTAGCCAAGGCAGCCCAGTCAGCTCCATGGGTGAATGGTGATTTGTATATAACACAAAACATTTTAGTCATGTACTAAAAGACCAGTTTCCCTGACCCTGAGGTTTCTGGCAGAACTCTTTCATTGTGAGGATCCTACCTTGCAAAGGCAGCTTTATAGCCATTGGTTTATATCCCTACCACTCCACTCAGTGATGTATGAAAGCCTTCCTCCAACCTCAGGAGATAGCGAAAGGCTCATTAGGTGAGAGGAAGGCTTCAAACTCTGCTGAGCGGAATGACAGGATTCAAGCCTATGAATTTTATCCCATTTCATTGTAGATCTATATCGACAGCTCAATGAAAGTGTCAACCCAGTATGCTGCAGCAGTGAAAAAGGCAAACTCTAGGTTAGGGATTATCGGGAAATAAAATGGCCAATATTATAATGTCCCTGTAGAGATCTATCGTACAGCCTCATTTGGAATACTGTGTACAGTTCTGGTCATTGTATCTCAAAAAAGACACCGCAGAGCTGGGAAATGTACAAAGGAGGGCAACCAAGATGATTAGGCAGCTGGAGCATGTTCCCTATGAGGAAAGGCTGAAGAGTCTGGAACTTTTCAGTTTAGAAAAGAGGCGACTAAGGGAGGACATGACAGAGGTTTATAAAATTATGTATGGAGTAGAGAGAGTTGACAAAGAGAAACTTTTCTCCCTCTTCCAAAATACTATAAGGCATCCAATGAAGCTGATGGGCAGTAGATTCAGGACAGACAAAAGGAAATACTTCGGTACACAGAGAGTTATTAAAATGTGGAATTTGCTGCCAGAGGACATAGTGATGGCCACAGGAATAAACAGCTTTAACAGGGGATTAGATAAATTAATGGAGGATAGGTCTCTATCAGTGGCTACTAGCCATGGTGACTGATGGGAAATCTCACATTCAGAGGCACTAAACCTCTGAATCCGAGAGCCAAGAGGCAACATCGGGGAAAGGTCTCAGCCTCTATGCCCTGTTGTTGGCCCTCCAGAGGAATTTGTTGGCCTCTGTGTGAGACAGGATGTTGGACTAGATGGACCATTGGTCTGATCCAACAGGGCTCTTCTTTTGTTCTTAGCTATGAAAGGTGCAATTGCAGAACTCAACATGTCATAGAATCATACAGTTGGAAGGGACCTCCAGGGTCATCTAGTCCACCCCCCTGCACAATGCAGGAAATTCACAAATACCTCCCCCACCACACCCGTAGTGACTGCTGTTCCATGCCCAGAAGATGACAAAAACACCTCCTGGATCCCTGGTGAAACTGGCCTGGAGAAAAATTGCTTCCTGACCGAAAAGTGGCAATCAGCATTTCCCTGGGTGTGCAAGAGAGGGCCACAAGAACTAAGCACTGAGACAACCCTTCCTGCCCTCCCTCTCATGATCTGCCTAAGTTCACACAATCAGCATCAGTGTCAGATGGCCATCTAGCCTCTGTTTGAAAACCTCCAAAGAAGGAGAGCCCACCACCTCCTGAGGAAGCCTGTTCCACTGAGGAACCGCTGTAACTGTCAGGCAGTTCTTCCTAATGTTTAGCTAAAATCTCTTCTGATTTAATTTCAAACCGTTGGTTCTGGTCCAACCTTCTGGGGCAACAGAAAACAACTCCATACCATCCTCTATATGACAGCCCTTCAAGTACTTGAAGTTGGTTATCATATTACCTCTCAGTCATTTCTTCTTGAAGCTAAACATACCTAGCTCCTTCAATCTTTCCTCATAGGACCTGGTTTCCAGACCCCCCATCATCTTTGTTGACCTCCTCTGGACACGTTCCAGCTTATCTATATCTTTCTTAAATTGTGGTGCCCAAAACTGAACACAATACTCTGGGTGAGGTCTAACCAGAGCAAAGTGGTACCATCACTTCACGTGATCTGGACACTATACTTCTGTTGATACTTAATTTTTTTTTTATTTTTTTAAAATTTCTATTGATGTTTAGCATGTCTTATACATTCATAATCCTTTTCATCAAGCTTACATAACATATTCAAACATCAGATTCATCAATTTTCCCCTTTATTATTCCCTCCCCCTCCCCCTAGCAACCAGACCAAAAAAAAATCTTATTATTATATCTGTAACCATGAGCACACCCTATGGAGTTTCTGTTAATACAGCCCAAAAACGCATTTGCCGTTTTAGCAACCGCATCACACTACTGAATCATGTTCAGTGTATGGTCTACAAAGACCCCTAGATCCTTTTTGCACATGCTACTGCCAAGACAAGTCTCCCCCAATCTATAATTATGCATTTGATTTTTCCTACTTAAATGCAGAAAACATGGTTGCACTTACCTGTAACTGATGTTCATCGAGTGTCTTCTGTGCTGGCACACATGGGACTGCCTGGAGGCAGGCCTGCTGCGGAGGGACATTCCAAGAGCTTCCCCAATAGTCTAAAGAGTATTGAGTCCCCCTCCCCTCACAGAGAAATTGCGAAGTGTCTTTTCCCCCCGCCCATCTGATCACGTGATGAGGGGAGGGGGAGGCACCTCTCTCTCTCAGTCCTACCTGCCGCTGTGGGGAACTGGACTAATCGCCCACAGCGGGGAAGGAGAGAGGGATGTGTGTCAGCACAGAAGACACTCGATGAACATCAGTTACAGGTAAGTGCAACCATGTTTTCATCATTGTGTCTTCTGTGCAGTCCCACATGGGAGATTAGCGAGCTACACAGGAGTCGGAGGCGGGTGTGGGCAAAATGGTTTATTTGAACAACGATTGTAATACTGCAGTACCTACAGAAGCATCAGTCTGAAAATTAGCATCAATTGAATAGTGTTTTATAAATGTTAAGGGTGACGACCACGTTGCTGCCCTGCAGATGTCTTTAATATTCACGGACGCAGAAAAAGCAACTGAAGTGGCTTGTGCCCTTGTTGAATGAGCCCGAATTGGAAATGGGCATGTCAAACCTGCCGAGTCGTAGCCGTTGCAAATGGTTTTGGTCACCCATCTGGAAATGGATTGTGCAGAGGCAGCTCGACCCAGAAAAACAGACAACTAATTGTCCCTGAACAGGGATGTGCGTTGTAAATAAAACAATAAAGCCCTCCTTACATCTAAATTGTGTAATTATTTTTCTGGTACGGAAGTTGGATTGGGAAAAAATACAGGGAGGATTATATTCTGTGATGTGTGGAAAGTGGTGAGTGTCTTTGGGCAAAATTCTAAACTAGGCCTTAGGACCACCTTATCTGGGTGAAATTTTAAGAACGGAGGATCAGATCGAAGAGCTTGCAATTCTCCAATTCCGCGAGCCAAAGTAATCACCACTAAAAAGGCGACTTTATATGACAACAAAGACTAGGAACAACTAGATAGTGGTTCAAAAGGAGCCCGCATTAGATGGGCTAATACCACCGAGAGACTCCACTGAGGGAGGGGTTGTGGTATTGTTGGGAAGGTATTGTATAATCCCTTTAGAAAGCGTTTAGATACCGCATTAGAGAATATGGGTTTAGAATCAATCCCCAAATGAAAAGCTGATATGGCTGCGAAATGTACTTTAATAGACGAAGTTGACAGCCCTTCATCTAGTAATGTCAGAAGGTATTCGAGTATTTCCATTAAAAGACAAGACTCAGGGAGTATCCTGCAGTCCTGTGCCCAAACAGTGAACCTGTGCTATTTGGGTCTGTAGGACTTCCAGGTCGAGGGTTTCCGGGACACTAATAGGATCTCTGCTACACAGTCTGGACATTTGTTCATGGTGAAATGAACCATGCTTGTAGGTACAGTGTGTGGGACTCTGGATGACATATCTGACCTATCTGAAGCAAGTCTGGTACCTGTGGTAGTGGGCAGAGTCTGCGTTGGGCTAGGGTGAGTAGAAACGGTAACCAAGGCCATCGAGGCCACAGGGGGGCTACCAGGATGCACATGGTCCCGTCTTGAGATAGCTTTGCTAATACCCTCGGTAATAGGGGAAAGGCATAGAAGAGGTTACTGGACCATTTTAGGAGGAAGGCATCTCCTAGACAATTCCCCTGCTTTTGTGACCTTGCACAGAATAGTGGACACCTGGTGTTTGCGGTTGAGGCAAACAGATCTATGTCCGGGATCCCCCACTCTCAAAAAATAGGGTCTAGATATCTGAGAGGGAAGGACCATTCGTGATCCATGAGGGATCTTCTGCTTAATATATCTGCTAGTGTGTTTTGGTGGCCTGGAATGTGTATTGCTATGAGATGGGATCCTTGTTGAATTATCATTTCCCAAATGATTGAGGCTTCTTTGCATAATGTAAGGGAGCCAGTGCCACCCTGCTTGTTGATGTAAAATTTCGAAACAGTATTGACTGTAGATAGTAGAACAGTCTTTCCAGTCGTCAAGTCTGCAAGAGAGAGAAGGGCGTATCTCACTGCTCTAAGTTAGAGCCTATTGATGTGGAACGAAGATTTATAACGTGACCATTGGCCACTCAACTGCCTTGTACCACAGTGTGCCCCCATCCCTCCAATGATGCGTCCGTGAATACCTGGATGTCAGTTACTATGGGCGCTAAAGGAAAACCGTGTGAAAGGTTAAATTCCTCCATCCACCAGTTAAGGGTCCTAAGGATTGGCCGGGGAATGGATAAGAACTTCCATTGGGAGTTATGTGTAGGGCCCTCTGACACCTTTTGTGAAGAAATCTCCTGACCAGGGATTGGATAGTTCTGATCCTCACTTTCTCTAGTACCTCATCTGTTTGTTTGCTAAAGAGGAGTTTTCCCTCGAAAGGTAAATCCTCGATGCGAGATCTTGTAAGGCAGAGGTACGCAGCCAAGAGTGTCTGCGGAGAACAATGGCTGATGCAATCACCTTGCTCGCTGCGTCTGCAGAGTGTCTAAATGCATTGAGTTCCTGTCTGGCTAAACGAGCGCCCTCCATTTGTACCTGTTTGGCCTGCTCTTTCTTATCATCAGGTAAGCTATTTAAAAATGGGGTTAACTGCTCCCATAACATAACTTGATATCTAGCCATAATGGCTTTGAAGTTAGCTACTCACAGGGTTAGTGCCCTGGAAGAGTAAATCTTTCTGCCCAAAACATCCAGCTTTCTACCTTCCTTATCTAGAGGAGAGGATTTTGGACCTCCCGTCTGTTTGGACAGAATCACCTCCGCCACCATCGAATTGGGTTGAGGATGGTGGTATAAAAAGAAGGCATCATTCTCCGTGATTTTGTAGAGGTTCTCGACCTTCCTGGCAGAACCTGTAGTAGAAGATGGTCTTGCCCAGTTATTTCGGGTGATCTCCCTAATGCCCTTGACTAAGGGGATAGCTACTGGCCCTGGGTCAGAAGAGTATAATATGCCCATAACAGGATCCTCCTCCAATGGTTTTGGGGAGATGTAATCAATCTTGAGGGCTTTCACCATGCGGAGGAGTTGTTCCGAGTAGACCCGTAAGTCCTCTGTCGGTGAGATTGGAGTGGAATCGCCTACTGCATCATCTAGGGACAGCAGAGATGTATGTTCTGATTCTACATCAGAATGCTCATCAGGTGCCTGTTCATATTGTCGCGGTTCTGGCTGCAATTGGTCAACTTGTTGTTCTGGAGATCTTTGACGCATTGTGGAATGCAATCTGGACCGAACCTTGCAATGACCCAAGACCTGACTTGGGCTACGGTGACTGCGTTGCGATGTTGCAGAGTTGCGATACCAAGGTGGAAGAAACCATGGAGGGATGTGCTCCCAATCAGGTGGGTAGCCCCATGGAGAAGTACCCTGTCTTCTACTACTTGAAGAATAAGATCTGGAGGACCTGCACGAGTCTGGGAGGCTGATGATGTCGACCTCCTCCTCTGAAGGTAACACTGGGGACCACATCCCACGTCGAGTGGACTCTTCTGGGCTCAACGTCGAAGAGCATTGACGTCGAGATACACGCCGTTCCCTTGACGTCAAAGCGTCTTCGACGTTGATCGCCTGTATAGCCGCGGTGGATGACAGCTCAGAAGATGGGCGCAGCGGCGGAGATGGCATCCCCGTCTCAGTTCCTGGCAGAGGGACTTTTGGGGTCTTTGTTTTGGCCGTTTTCGCCTTTTTTTGCTGGCGGTTGGACTGAAATGGACCTTTCCCGGTTTTTTTTAAAAAAATTTTTTAATTAAAGACCTTTTCTGGTTTGTCCCTGGCGAACTCTGTTTTGGCTTGCGGGACTCCTTAGAACTCTTAGAAGAGTTTTTGTCTTGAGTTGTTTGGGAGGATGTGCCGGGTGTAGCTAACAAAGCCTGCTCCCACAGGGCTGCTTTAAGTCTCAGAGCCCTGTCTTGCTTCGTTCTTGGGGTTAACGTACCGCAGATCTCACAAGTCGTGGTGTTATGGCCCTCCCCAAGACATAGAAGGCATTTGAGGTGATCGTCTGTCAAAGCCATTTTTGTACCACAAGCCTGGCACTTTTTAAAAAGGGCCATAAAAAAAGATTTATTGAAGAATGTATCATTCTTTAAAGCTTACTTTTTTTTGTAATTAGTGTGTTGGTTTGAATGTATAACTGTTCTTATGACCTTTATGTATATTTTTATTGTTATATTTGTTTTATTGTTTTAATTCTACCAATAAAATGTTAATGAGAAAAAAGGGCCATAGCGACTCCAATTGCTCACGAAAAACCTTTCTGAAGAAATTCAGCTCTTACTGGAATATTTTGTTTTACTGAGGTAAGTAGCTCTGGATATGTCCTTTCCTCACTGTGACAAAAAAAGGACTGAGAGAGAGAGGTGCCTCCCCCTCCCCTCGTCACGTGATCAAATGGGTGGGGAAAAAGACACTTCGCAATTTCTCTGCGAGGAGAGGGGGATCCAATACTCTTTAGACTATTGGGGAAGCTCTTGGAATGTTCCTCCGCGGCAGGCCTGCCTCCAGGCAGTCCCATGTGGGACTGCACAGAAGACACGATGATGAACTTTACATTTATCCCCATTGAATTTCATTTTATTTGTTTTAGCCCTATTTTCCAGCCTGTCAAGACCATCCTGTATCCTGACTCTGTCTTCTACCGTATTTGCTACCCCTCCCAATTTAGTATCATCTGCAAATTTAACAGGCATTCCCTCTATCCCTTCATCCAAATTGTTGATAAAGATGTTGAACAAAACAGATCCCAGGACAGATCCTTGAGGCACTGCTCTCCAAGAGAATGAGGAACCATTCACAAGCACTCTTTGAGTGCAATCTGTCAACCAGTTACAGATCTACCTAACAGTCATAGGATCCAAACCACCTTTTTCCAATTTGTCAACAAGAATATTATGTGGAACCTTATCAAAAGCCTTACTGAAATTAAGATAAACTATGTCTACAGCATTCCCCTGATCCAGCAAGGTAATAACTTTCTCAAAAAAAGAGATAAGGCTAGACTGACATGACTTGTTCTTGAGAAACCTTAATAATCACAGCCGTCCATTCTGAATGCTCAAGAACTGTCTGTTTGATTTGTTCTAAAACTTTCCCAGGTGTAGATGTCAAGCTGATGGGTCAATAGTTACCCGGATCCTCCCCCCCTTCTTGAAGATGGGGACAATATTTGCCTGCCTCCAATCTTCTGGCACCTCACCTGTTCTCCAAGAATGCTCAAAAAGCTCAGAAATTACATCCATGAGTTCTTTTAGTACCCTTGGATGCATGCAGTTCATCTGGCCCCGAGGATTTAAAGAAACCAGGTGTTTATGTACTACCTCTATGCCAATCCTAGGCTGCAACTCCCTTCCCTCATCATGTGTTCTGTTTTTGCCACATTGAGCACTGTTTCCGTCGCAAGAGAAGATGGAGGAAAAGTAGGAATTGAGTGGTTCTGCCCTCTCTTCATCACCTGTTAAAATTTCACTTTCCTGTACCTGCAATGGGCCTACCATGTCCTTGCTCTTTTTCTTACTTTGAACATAAGAAAAGAGCCATTTTTTTTAGCATCTCTCACTAGCCTAAGCTCATACTGAACTTTAGCTTTCCTAACAAGCACTGGTTATTTGTTTATATTCATTCTTGGTTATAACCACCTTCTCTGGGGAACTAGAGAAAGAGACATTGACTGCTTGCACTCATGCTTGCGTGTTTCCCACGTGTCTGCACACATGACATAGAAAAAACATATATCTCACCACTTTGAGGGATAGCTAAGAGTGGGAGGGTCAGACTTGGCTATTTTCAGGAGGACCCTCATGGGATTGAGCTCATGATGAGGAGGTTCTATCTGTGCCATTTCTATCAGTGTTATGCCCAAAGACCAGATGTCTGCCTTGTAGTCATATGGGGTGTCTTTCATAGTCTCACACATTACCACCTCAGGAGCCATCCTAGAAGAAAGCAAAGGACAGTGAGTTCTGCTTGGAAGAGATTTACTACTGATCACTGGTTTGCAGCAGCAGCCTGACTCCCTCTTCCCAATACTCTGTTTGTCTTCAGTTTAAAGATGACCACAGAGTGCAGAAATATGACTCTGCAGAAAGGTTTTGAATGAGGTTTGAGGAAAAGCTTTGATGAATACAACAAAATAATCTAGACAATCCCAAACACTTTTAGGTTCCACTGTTGTCAGCAGATGAGAGCATGCTTTACTCTCCCACTGAAATTCAAAAGGAGGTGGGAAATGGTTAATTTTAGCTAGACATGACCCTCATTTCCCTTCCCCCTACACCTCTTCACTTTCAACTGACTGTGACCACAGAAAAACCAGCAGGTCAGTGACAACTGGTCTAGATGCTGCTTTAGCCCAAATTAATGCTCACTAATCACATCTCATTACCAAAATGGCTGATTTAGAGATTACATTCTTGTTGCTTTCATATGTCTGGAGTTGCTTCAAATGGACATTCCACCAAATAGTTGGGTTTAGGAGAGAGGGAGAGAATGGCTCGGGTTTCATCAACACCCTAGCTGTTAAAGACATCCAGACTTTTTTCTGCCTCCAATGGGGGAGTGGGTAAATGGGAGATAACTTTATTGCAAGAGACTGAATTAATTTTACCAAGCTTCTTTCCTTGCATCTGTTTTCCCCAAAGATGAAGTTTACAAGATTTTCAGAACTCTGATACAGGGCCACTTTAAAACAATTATGGTTTTTGGGTCCCCCTGGAGAAATCATCAGGATTGAAAGAGGTGGTGGTATGTCCGCTCTTTAAGAAAACATAATTGGACCCCGCGGTCCTAAGCAACTACCACCCAGTCTCGAATTTACCGTTCCTAGGAAAGGTAGTTGAGAGGGTGGTGGCTGAACCGTGTCAGCCTTTCTTGGATGATGCATCCATCCTCGATCCATTCCAGTCAGGTTTCTGCCCTGGCCATGGGACAGAGACGGTGCTGGTCACCCTCACAGATGACCTCGGGAGACACCTGGATTGGGGAGGGCCAGCACTGCTGTTGCTCTTGGACCTAACGGCAGCATTCAACACGGTTGAATACGACCTTATGACCCACTGCCTCACCAACATAGGGGTTTGGAGGACTGCCTTACAATGGCAGAGGGTGGCGCTTGGTGAGAGGGTCTCCCTACAATACCCACTAGAATGTGGAGTGCTACAGGGGGTGATCTTTATCATCTAAGGTCCAGGGCTTTGGGCTGGGTTGCCACCAGTATGCTGATGATACCTAACTCTATCTGATGTTGGACAGCTGCCCAGACTCCGTCTCAGAAAACTTGGACAAGCTTTGGAGACTGTGGCTGGGTGGTTACAGCAGAGTCGGTTGAAACGAAACCCAGTGAAGAAGATGGAGGTTGAAACTAAACCCAGTGAAGAAGATGGAGGTCCTGTACTTGAGCCAGAGGTGAGGTTGAGTCAGGAATCAGGCTCCCTGCCTTGGACGGAGCACCACTGGTGCTGGTCCAGAAGTTGAGAAGCCATGGGGCAATCCTGGATGCCTCACTTTCTATGGAATCTCAGGTCACCCCAGTTGCCAGGTTGGCCTTTATCATCTCTGGCAGATCAGGCAACTGGTTCCCCATCTCTCCCCCTGGGACTTAGCTACCATGACCCATGCAGTAGTCACTTCCACTGTTCCCTTTAGCTGCACCAGCCTGCACTGGCGTGCAAATTCCCAGCCTCCAACGCACCGATCCGCCACTGAATGCAGGGTGAGGAAACTCGCCCCTGCCCGGCTTCCTCAAGTGCAGGAGAGAGGCACAAAGCCAAGCTTCCCCTCTCTGCACTGGCCGACGTCTCCTCCCCCAAGGAGGAAGGGAGGGGGAGCTGCCAGCCCTTTAAAGCAAACAGCTGACAGGTGGGGTCCACCAGTCATCTGTTCATTTTAAATGGCCAGCAGCCATTTCAGGGCTTCCTTCCACTTTCCCCTCCTTGGAAGAGGGGAGCAAAAGGGAGACATCGAATGGCTGACTGCCCTTAAAGCAAACAGTTGCCAGGTGGACCTGCCACACTGTTGCTTTAAAGGGCAGGAAGACCTTTCAGGACTCCGTTTCGCTTCCCCCCTCTTGGAAGCTGGGGGGAGCGAAAGGGAACCCTGAAATGGCTGCCCACCCCTTAAAGCAAGCAGCTGATGGGCTTAAAAGCCCTATGCAGCCTGGGACTGACGCATCTGAGGGACCACCTCCCCCCTATGTGCCCCGAAAAGCCATGTGCTCGGCTGACCATCATTTACTGGTTGTCCCCGGCCCAAAGGATGTCCGCTTAGCCTCGACCAGGGCTAGAACTTTTTCTGCCCTAGCCCCAGCCTGGTGAAACAGGCTCCTGTCAGAGATCAGGGCTCTGCAGGACCTATTACAGTTCCACAGGGGCTGTAAAATGGAGCTGTTCTGCCAGGCCTTTGGTATAAGGCCTCTGCTGCTGAAGCTCTCCAACTGTATACAGCCCATATATGTAAGATCTCCATTGTCCTCTGGTTTATGGCCTAGTAGCTTCTAGCCATCAGGGATTGCTGTACTTTCCTAATTCATCATGCTACCTGCTTTTAATTGTTTTAATTATTTATTATTACTGTTTTAATGGTTCTGTAATATTACTGTTGTGACCTGCCCTGAGCCTGCTTGCAGGGAAGGTGGGATATAAATCAAAATAAATAAATAAATAAAAAGTAGCATTATCGTTTAGGATTGCAACTTTGTATTTAAATACATGCAAGTAGACAGCACAGCATTGAGATGGTATTAAATTATCAAGCCACATAACACACATAGGTGCCTTTTCACATGGACAGTTTAAACCCAGCTAAATGACAGATACACACAACCACTTTCAAGACAGAACACCTGCACTTTATGACTTCAGCTGTCTTGCAAACATAAATTCTGATTCACGCACTAAGAAGTAACAATCACCTTACCCGGTCAATATTCACTCACCAGTATGGTGTGCCAATGAAAGAATCCCGTCTTTGCAAAGTCTTCATGTTTTTGGCAGATACTCCAAAGTCCGCTGAAAATAATACAATCATGTTAAATGCTCTCACTACATTTGTAAGGTGTTTGCACTTCAAGGAGTCCAGGATGACTCAAACTGCCCTCCCACCCCATTTCAAGACACTCCCTCAAGACAAACAAAAAGGTCCAAGAGACCAATGCCTGGACCAATGTTCAGAAACACTGCAAGCCTAGATGTACATAGCATATTTTTCATACTTTGTCATCAGGAGATTGCCAGGAGCACATTCCAATTCAAACTGTGAGCTCTATGCTACAGCAATACAGTCTCAGTCAACTGAAGCAAGTTTCACCTCACACTATAGAAACAAGTAAATAATATAAGACAAGCTGTCCTCCCTTGAGGCAGGAGAGGGCATTGAGCCTATCAGGTCTCAAAACCCACATTTCTTGTTAACTGTGCTCCTATAATGCCAAAATAATCTTTTTTAAAACCCTGCCAGAATTGGGGGGGGGGGCACTTAGTGAAACCTTTCCACCTTCCATTGGAATAAAGTAGCTCTTTGGTGTATAATAGGGCTGTTAGATAGCACAACCCTCAGCACAATTCTAACACATCATAAATTGTTCTTTTCTGCTGTTGCTTGCAGTTCTATTTAATGTTAGGGTTATTCTACTTCTCCCCAGAATTTTCCACTGGAAAATGTCATTTCAAAGCAGCAGATTTCAACTCTTCACCCGGCAACTACACTCTCTGCATCCCATAGAAAAAAAGTCTATGCCAAACCAAAGATTAAACAGTAACAGATATTTACAATAAAAAGCCTTGAATTGATTAACTTCGCTTTTTCTTTACTTCTCCAATTCTACTTCTTCCAACTTCCTTTATCTTCCTTCCTATCTTGTACAGACTAGGGATTCCTATAATGATTTTTTTTGGCTCCTATGCAACACTTAATTCTGGACAACTTTAATTCTGGCTGGTGATATAACCAGAAGACATGGAACTGACTGTGGCAAAGCTATTGGGGTGGATCCACCAGAGGATTTTTGCAAATGGAAAAGGTGGCAATTTTTGCATTGGGAGGAAGGAAATGGCAGATCTCCAATTCCCCACTCATGTGGTTCCTGAAGGTCCTGTTCCCCCAGAAACAGTGTTTGGTGCTGAAGTAGGAACAGAAAGACCAAGAAATCCTGCTCCACTGATGGAAATCCCTGTCAAATATTTTGGTTGCTATGCTCTTATTCAAGAAGCTAGTAGGAACATCCCACAGCATTCATAAAATGACACAACTGCAATTGACTCTGAATTGCCACTTCCAGAAAACTGACACATTGCAAAAAAAAAAAATTCTTGCCTACATAAAGGGCTTAAAGATCTTCAAGCTGAGTGCGAGTGTATGTTGGATCCCCAAGCATCGAGAATAAATCCACGTTTTCAAGAAAAGCAAAATTTATTTCAAAGCGTTGAAGACATACTCAAACACGTTCTTTGTTAGAACTGGGGATACACAGTTAGGTCAAGCATAATAAAGGAACTTCAAATAGATACAGGTCCAATGAATAGCTTTCCCGCTGGCGGGCTAATGAAACAGTTGCGCGCCCAGTCTATGGGAACCAGGCAGAACATTAGACAAAACACAGGTGCAGTATTCATGGGAAAAGCAATAGCCAAGCATTACAGCATCTTCTCCCCCACACAACCTCCAGCAGTTATCTTTTGCATTCCAACGCAGGAGCAGGATGATAGAAACCAAGCCAGGTGCAACAGGAAAGGATATGTACACAGAGGCCACAGAAAACAGAATGGCAGCTTGCTGACATACTGCCCCCCTTAAAATACACTTACAACACACCTCCCGGGTCGGGCGGGAGATCTCCCGGGCTGGGCGGGAGACCTCCCGGTTTGTCCGGGAACCTTCTGTGGAAACTACGGATCAGGTAAGGGGCCCGAATATCCCCTTCTTCCACCCATTCGCGGTGCTGGGGACCGAAATCAACCCATTCGATAAGGTACCAGAGTTTACCACGTTTCACTTTACAATCAAGGATATCAGCGATCTCAAAATGTTCATCCCCTTCCAAAATGACAGGTGGAGGAGGAGTAACTGCTGGTCTCCAGGGAGACGGGCCAGGATCCTTCTTCAACAGGCTCATGTGAAAAACAGAATGCAGAGCACGTAAATTCTTAGGCAAAACAACATCAACCGCCACATCATTTATGACTTTACGCACTTTGAATGGACCTATGAACTTCCACCCCAATTTCCTGCTAGGCCGCAGCATCTTAATGTTCTTGGTCGAGACATACACAAGATCCCCAGGTTTCAGATCAAACCCCACCACCCTACCCTTGTCTGCCTGGGTCTTGTAAGCAGCCTTGGCTGCGTCAAGTGTTTGGCATAACAGAGGCCATGCTTTTTGCAAGGACATACACCAGGTATCAGCATCCCCCACAGGACGTTGGCCCATCCCCTCCAAGAAAGGGAGGGGGGGACTGTCGTAACCAGATACAGCTTTATAAGGAGACATGCCTGTGGAGCTATGGACCGTATTGTTATAACAATATTCAGCAAGAGGCAACAATTCACACCAATCATTCTGTTGATAATTAGTAAAACAACGCAGATATTGTTCCAGGGTCTGATTAACTCGTTCCGTTTGTCCGTCAGTTTCAGGATGATACGCGCTGCTGAGCCCTTGTTCCACCCCTAAAATGGAAAGAAGTTCCCTCCAAAACTTAGAAACAAATTGGGTCCCCCTGTCAGAAATTAACTTAGCAGGTAATTGATGAATTTTCACCACGTGAGACATAAACGATTTCGCCAACCTCTGAGCTGTAGGCAAGGAAGGAAAAGGCACAAAATGAGCTTGCTTAGAAAACAAATCAACAACCACCCAAATAACAGTGTTCCCTTTGCTCGCAGGGAGGTCAGTAATAAAGTCCATGGACACCACTTCCCACGGTCTCGATGGAGTAGGGAGTGGCTGCAGAAGACCAGGAGGCTTGCCCATCCTGGGTTTAGTTAAGGCACAGGTTTGGCAGGACCTAACAAACATCAAGAGGTCTTTGCGCATTTGTGGCCACCAGAACTGTCTGCGGATGAGTTGTAGAGATTTAACAAAACTCCAATGCCCTGCCAGTTTCGAACCGTGAGCAGACTCCATCACCTCCCTCCTCATTGAAATAGGCACATACAGTTTGTCTCCAGAATAAATCAGACCTTCAGGGCTACGGACACAATCAGGTAATGTCTTAAGGGAGGCATCATCCTCAGCAGTAAAAGCAGAAAGATATTTCTGGACCCAGGCCCCCCCTCCCACAGGGAACAGGGAAGGCGAAGTCTCATCAGAGTGTGGAATCGTTCGCGCCTGCGCCCGGGTGACTACGGCCCCCCCCAGATGGGAGGGGGAAAAAACAGAGTCCATGATGATCTCACGCTGACTGTCATGTTGTGGGAGGCGTGAAAGCGCGTCAGCCAGGGAATTAGCCGCCCCAGGGAAATGACGAAGAGTGAATCGAAACTTAGCAAAGAAGTCCGCCCAACGAAGTTGTTTAGCGTTGAGAGAACGGGGGGATTTCAGCATCTCCAAATTCTTATGGTCAGTCCAGACTTCAAATGGCAGTTGCGCCCCCTCCAACCACTGCCTCCAAGTGGAGAGAGCCAGCCGGATCGCTGACGCCTCCTTCTCCCAAATCCCCCAGTTTCGTTCAGCGTCAGAAAACTTTTTAGACACAAATGCCAGGGGATGTAACCGACCATCTTCCCCTTCTTGCAAAATAGCGGCCCCCATTGCCACATCCGAGGCATCAGTTTGGACAATGAATTTTTTAGTTTCATCAGGGCGCGCCAGCACTGGCTCAGAGGTGAACATCAGTTTAAGTTTCTCAAAAGCCTCTGCGCAAGCAGGGGACCATTTAAGCGGGGCGCCTGGTTTCGTAGCATCAAAACCCTTCCCCTTGGTCTTTAGCAAATCAGTCAGGGGAAGGGCAATTTGAGCGAAATTCTGGATGAAATTTCTGTAAAAATTGGCAAATCCGAGGAACATTTGCAATTGTTTGCGGGTCCTGGGGGGCTCCCAGTCAAGTACAGCCTGAATTTTAGCAGGGTCCATTTCAACCTTCCCCCCAGAGATGCGATATCCCAAAAAGTCAATGCATGTCTTGTGGAATTCACATTTTGACAGCTTTGCAAACAAGTGGTGTTCATAAAGTCGCTTAAGGACCTGGCGCACCAATTTAATATGCGACGGGAGGTCCTGAGAGTACAGCAACACATCATCAAGGTAAAGGACCACTCCTTTGAATAGGAACTCATGTAGGACCTCATTGATTAGGTTCATGAAGACCCCCGGAGCCCCTTGAAGGCCGAAGGGCATAACGAGGTACTCAAACTGCCCCAAAGGGGTATTAAATGCAGTCTTACTTTCATCCCCCTCCCGGATGCGCACACGGAAATATGCATCCCGGAGGTCAAGTTTCGAGAAGATCTTGCCCTTGGTGGCCTCAGCTACCAAGTCCTTGATTAGCGGGAGGGGGTAAGCATTGGACAAAGAAACAGCGTTCAGACCCCTATAATCAGTGCACAATCTAAGCCCCCCGTCTTTCTTCTTTCGGAAAAGTACAGGCGCGGCGAAAGGGGAGGAAGCCGGGCGAATGAAACCTCGGGCTAGGTTTTTATCAATAAAGTTCCGCAGTTCAACTTTCTCAGCCGGCCCCATCGCATAAATTTTACCTTTGGGTAATTTACAGTCAGGCAAAAGTTCAATAGCACAGTCAGTCGAGCGATGGGGGGGCAATTCGTTAGCTTCCTCTTCGCCAAACACTTTCGCCAAGTCTCTATACTCTCGAGGCAAAGAAGCTAACTCTTCCGGTTGCAAAGTGCCGCAGGGGAACTGCGCGGTCGGCTGGTCCCCCCACGAGTCCACCCAGCAGTGATCTACACACTTAGCCGACACAAATTTGACAACCCCTTCTTCCCACAAGATGTAAGGGTCATGGGTAAACAACCAGGGACTCCCCAGTACTAAGTCGAACTGCGATTTAGGGGTGACAATGAAGGATCTGGATTCCCAATGATCGCCCGCCCCCAACCGCAAAGCCATAGTCTCGTGCGTACAAGGTTCCATGGGTGCCCCATCCATCTGAGTAAAAATGATGGGGGACTTCAAGGGGACTATCCCCGCTTCCAGTGCAACTAACACTCTAGGGCTGATGAGATCCCTCCCACACCCAGAATCAATCAACGCTCTTACCCTAACGTGGGTTCCTAGGAGCGGATTCATTAAGGAGACAGTCACGAAAAATAGGGAAGGGGTTTCTCTCACCACCTTGGGCGCAGCATTAGAATGGCCTTGTCGTTTTGCGCCTCTCACAACAGGCCGTTGTCGTTTTCCGCCGTTTCAGGCACCACCTCTTCTTCTGACTCGGCAGCAGACGGTTCGTTTCCCTCCGAACCTTGGGCCGCCTGCAGAGCTTTGGAGAAACGCGGTTTAGCCATTCCCTTCTTCCCCGTCAGCGGTGTCTTCGGGCTTGGAGTAGGCGGCTGTACTTTACGGCTGCCACAATCCACAGCGAAGTGCCCCTTCTCCCCGCACTTGAGACAGAGCCCCATCTTCATACGTAGTTCTCGTGCTGATTCCGACAGGCGTTGAGGCTTGGGTTTGGAGGCACCGGCAGCGGCGGGTCTGTTGGTCGTAGCAGCCAGGTCGAGTTTGATGGTGGTGAGCCGGTCTTCTGCATTTTCAGCTTCCTGGGTCCAGGCCATCAGGGAGACAGGGTTGACAGTTTTCAGAACCGTTTCTCGGATTTCTGCGTTGAGACCCAAGCGATACATCTCAGCCAATATATGATCAGGGTAGTCTCGGAGCTTAGCTGCTTGCTTGTGGAATTCCAGAGTGTACTCGCGAACCGACTTCTTGTTCTGGCGGTAGGTCCGGAGGAACGCTTTAGCTCTTTGACTCGCGTTGACATCTTCAAATCTCGCCCGCAGCGCCCACATGAATGCTCGCAAATTCAAAAGTTCCGGACCGCGGTCATTGTGCAGTCCAACATACCATGTGGCGGCGTCTCCTTTCAGTCTTGCCGAGATGACATCAATAAGACCAGCTTCATTTCGGAACAGGTGTCGACTCTCTTCTACGAATTTATGCACCCTCACCGTGAAGAAAGCGAGTTCATCTGGGTTGCCGTCGAAGGTAGCCTCCAGTAGATCCTTGGGTCTGGGCCGTGGAGGCCTCACCAACGGGCCCAGCTGCCCCGGAACTCCCCTGGGAGGGAAACCCGGTACAACCGGTGGCCCCGCTGGCATTGGCCTCAGTGGTGGCGGCAGACCCGGCACCGGCGGACCCCCCGGCATCGGCGGTTGCACAGGCACTTGCGGAGGCGGTCTCACCGGCGGCTGGACAGGTACCTGCTGCGCGGGAACTCCCGGTGCTTGCAGCGGTGGTCCCATCAGCGGTTGAGCAGGCATCGGCGGCGTGGGCAATCCCGGTGCAGGAGCAACTTGTTGCTGCGCGGCGTGTGCGTCAAGGAAATTAGCCATTCTAACGTCCATCATTCCCGGCAGACCTTCCATCACATCCTGGAATGCCCGCAACAAGTCTCTCACCGAGTCTTCCAGTTCTGCTAGTCGTTCCCCGGTAGTTTCCTCCGGGATGGGGTCCCGAGGGCGGTAGTCCGGGGGTGGGTCATAGTCCTCTTCCGTTTGGAAGGCTCCGGTGCCCTCCTCATCTTCTGCGTGGCCTCGCGGTCCCGACGGCTCGAACATCCACTCCTCGATGTCTTGCTTGGGACTCTCCTTCTCCGAGGTAGACCCTGGCTCCGGGAACAATCCCTTGTCAAACAGACTCTCACGTAATCCGCTCCCCCGACGGGAGTACACCTCACGGGTGCCCTGGGTGTTGTACATAGTCCAATCATCCTGCTGGTGAGTCTTCCGCGGACCCCATTGCGAAGGGGTCGGAGGCGGCCAAGACAGATGTGCAGGCAGGCGGGGAATCGCTCCCCCCACGGCACCCTCCATCGAGGCTGCAGTCGTGAACACCAAAGACGCGGAGGTTTGTGGGACCGATCCCGAGTCCCCCTCCGTGTTAGGTAGATTTCCCTCAATTCCGCTCATGATCTTGCCAGATTCGGAACGATAGGAAAAAGGGAGTTCTAACAATATGTTGGATCCCCAAGCATCGAGAATAAATCCACGTTTTCAAGAAAAGCAAAATTTATTTCAAAGCGTTGAAGACATACTCAAACACGTTCTTTGTTAGAACTGGGGATACACAGTTAGGTCAAGCATAATAAAGGAACTTCAAATAGATACAGGTCCAATGAATAGCTTTCCCGCTGGCGGGCTAATGAAACAGTTGCGCGCCCAGTCTATGGGAACCAGGCAGAACATTAGACAAAACACAGGTGCAGTATTCATGGGAAAAGCAATAGCCAAGCATTACAGCATCTTCTCCCCCACACAACCTCCAGCAGTTATCTTTTGCATTCCAACGCAGGAGCAGGATGATAGAAACCAAGCCAGGTGCAACAGGAAAGGATATGTACACAGAGGCCACAGAAAACAGAATGGCAGCTTGCTGACAGTGTACAGGGAACTCCTTGCCATGTTAGCTTCAGTGGGTTGCTATAAAGAAGTGATTTGCTTCTTTCCCATTTCCTTCAGCTTAAAATTTTTTTTACTCAACTATCAAAAACTGACCTTCGGAGACACAAAAGCTGAGATAGATAGATAGTTAAGACTCTATTGTGTTCATTTTTCAGCAGCATGACTGAGTACAGAAGTTATGTTTATACTGTCTTTTTTAATGCTACACATTTATTTAATATTCAATGCAGTAATTTGTAACACTATAAGCACTACCATGCCTAACAGGTTTCAAAGAAATCTGTGCCCACCCATTATAGGTATGACCTTGCTGCTTATTGTTTCTGTGTTAGTTATCCCTGAAGTGGTTAAATAAACCATTGCAAACCTCAGAACACATGAATTACAAGCAGCCTGTGAATAAACCATGTCTTCTCAAGAAAGGTAATTATGCTCTAGCCCTCTAAGCAATAGGATGGGCACATTCCTAAGGACAGGAGAGTTTTGCTCCCATTAATAAGCTGCTCTGACGAGCCCCTATGGCCAAAAGGGACAAACACACTTCTTTCATAATATTATAAGAAACCATGATTCTAATTAGTTGATGGACAACTAGCATCTTTTCAGTGTTGTGCCATGAGCCACAGCCTAAAAAATCAAGATCTTCTGGAATGCAAGTTCAAACCCCTGCTCAGCCATGAAGTTCACTGTATGGCTTTGGGCAAGTCACTATCTCTCTATTCATCAGGCCTCGTAGAATGTTGCAAAGCTACAATTTGGAGTGCCAGCTGCTCAGAGGAAAATTGGAAGGTGGGGATACAGCTCTAACAAATTATTATTATACAGCCACCATGCAGGCACAATTTTCAAATGCATAGAAAAAACCCTACTGTCTGTGTTGCATCCACTATTTTCAGAGCAACTCAGCTTGCTACATCCAAGGCCGTAGAATAATTTTTGGGGGTACATATCTACTCATTTCTTGTACAAGAACAAACTAGATCTCTCACCAAGCTTGATATCACCATCCTGGGTCAGCAATACGTTGCCTGCCTTTAAATCTCGATGGATAATCTTCTTGCTGTGAAGATAGTTCAAGCCTTCTAGCATCTGGCGGCAGATCACTCGGATCTGGGGTTCAGTCAAGCCTCGATCCAGCTCTGTAAAACAGTTAGAGCAAAATGTAAATTGGAAAATATCCTAAACATAACCTCACCCAAGCGGTATAGTTGGCCTCTCTCCTAAACTTGAATAATCAACTGCATACTAGATTGTAGAAAAGAGCAAGAGTCCAGTAGCTCCTTAAAGACTAACAAGATATGTGGCAGGGTATGAGCTTTTGTGAGTCATTGCTTACTTCTTCAGATACAGCTAGAAACTCACTTGAAGAAGTGAGCAGTGACTCACAAAAGCTCATACCCTGCCACATATTTTTGTTAGTCTTTAAGGAGCTATTGGACTCTTGCTCTTTTCTACTGCTAAAGAAAGACTAATACAGCTACCCATCTTGATCTATATTGGAATGGTTCAAGTTATGTATAGGGGTACTGTTAATCCTTATTAATTACTTTGATTTAAATAATGTTTGAACCCATCTTTATCTTTGCCTGAGGTAGCTTATGACATAAAACCAGTCATTGACTGATTCCAAGGGAAAAGAAGTTGTCATTCTCCCAAACTCAATAGTTTTTTCAAAATAATTTACTGAACATGACAAAGCTTAAATGAAAAAGAATGATTGTGATCTTTATTCAACATGTACCATCTGCTGGTATGACTGAAGGATATTCATCATGAATTCAAAGTGCACAGGTGAAATTCATTAAATTAGAGGGGATACCAAAGTGATTAACCATGTATTTGGGTTTTTTAAAAAAACAATTTTATTTTATATCCAACACACCAAAACCAGACAAACAAAAACAGACAAATATACATACAAACAAACATTGGGAGGATCTATCCATACAGTATCTGTTAAGTTTCCCATACATCTTTTAGGTAAAGCTTCTGCACACATTATTATAAGTGTTCTTGTTGTCCTCTAGTTCCATTGTATACACAGTTTATTTAATGTATTCTTCAATCCATCTTTAAAATCTTGACCATATATTTTCAAAGTTTTCCACTTTTTGTCCTTTCAGAATTAAAATTAATTTATCCCTCTCAGCAGTTTCTAGTAATTTATTTATTTATTATCTCTTCTTTTGAAGAAGGTCTCCAATATTTGGCATACAATATTCTAGCAGTTGTAATTACATGTAAAATAAGATAAGAATTCTGATTTTTACAATTTTCTGGAAGTATATTCAGTAAAAACAATTCTGGTACAAAATATATATTACTTTCTAAGATTTTTTTGTACTATTTCATGTATCCAAGCTTAATTTTCTAAACTTTTATCACAAGTCCATCACATGTGAAAAAAGAACCAACCTTCTCTTGACATTTCCAGCAATCATTTGAAATATTGGGATGAAATTTTGATAGTTTATCTGGAGTAATATACCATCTATAAAACATTTTATAAATATTTTCTTTATAAGAGATTCCTCCCTTTTGAAAAAGCAGGTTGCTTACCAGCAACTGGTGATCTTTGAGTGGTCATCTGTGCATTCACACCCATGGGATCTAGTGCGCACGCGCTGGATCAATCGGTGCTGTAGCAAGCTCTTTTAACGGATTTTTGCGCCCAGTCCCTTGGGCATGCGCAGGAACCCCACCGCACATGCCCAGAGGGGTGGGCGCGGACATCCCGCCAGTTCCTACAAACTGCCGCAAATCAACCCCTATTAAAAATGTAGATGCTAACAGCAGCGGGGAAGGAGGGCGGGTGGTGTGAATGCACAGATGACCACTCGAAAATCACCAGTTACAGGTAAACAACCTGCTTATGTTCAACGTGGTCTCTGTGCTTCACACCCATGGGAGATTAGCGAGCAGTAGCCTACCTGGAGGAGGGTGCTGGCAGGTCTTTTACTGCGTAGCCAAAGACAGAATGTGACGTCCCATGTTGGTATTGGTGTTTGTATGGACGTCTAGGGCGTAGTGCCTAATGAAGGTGTTAGGCGTGGCCCAGGTAGCGGCTTTGCAAATGTCCGTTATTGACACTCCCTGAGGAAGGCAGTGTAAGTCACGACAGCCCTGGTAGAGAGAGCCCTGATATGGCCAGGTAATGGCTGTTTCGCGAGTAGGTAAAACAGATGGATAAGACCTACAATCCACTTTGACAGGCGCTGGGCTGTGATGCGAGAACCCGGACGTGCCGGAGCGTATGAGAGGAAAGTTGTGAGTCTCGTCTAGTTCGGTGGGTTCTATTGAGATAGAACAGGAGAGCCCGCTTCACGTCCAAAGTGTGTAATAATTTGTCCTCCACTGATGTTGTATTTGGAAAGAAGTCAGGGAGGAAGACCTCCGCCTGCAGGTGGAACTCTGACACCATCTTCGGCAGGAAGGAGATGTTCGGGAAGAGGTGGACTCTGTGTGGCAGAAACAACAAGTAAGGTGTATTGTGTCGGAAAGCCGATATTTTCCAACTCGCCTTGCCGATGTGGTAGCAATTAAAAAGGCCGTTTTCCATGCG
>NW_015167583.1:442502-443082 GCF_001447785.1 Gekko japonicus | reverse complement strand
CTGCAGGGAGGCAGGCAAGTCCAGTCAGAGGCCGTTAGCCTTCCTCGCTTCACGCTTACCGAAACAGTCCTGCGGCCCAAGCATTCTGTTTTAAGTCGCTCATAAGAATGGATTTGCCTTCCCAAAGGAAGTCGCCTGAAATAGGTGCCACTGCCACAGTACGAAAGCCCAAAGAGGAAAACAAAAGGGAAGGAAGGACAGCAGGAAGCATAACTGACAATTCAGACTCAAGTGTGGACCCTGGCTGGGTTTCAAGCTCAAGAATTCCTCAGGTCCAGTGTGAAGGCTCTTCTTTGCATAACTTCTGCCCGTGGACAAAGTTCACAGAGAAGATCCAGAATCCTAGGACTCACAGCTTATTAGATGCACACAAAAGGGGCGGGCTCCCCCTGAAACCATATAACAAGGGAACAACACATACCAGTAGAGTAGAGCAAACAGTATACATTCACAAAAAGTATAGCAACTGCTACCTAGAGAGTCTTCATGTGTTCCATTGCAATACATGAAAAAGCCCCTGCTACCTTTGTACAATATTTCCACACCAAGTGGCTTTTTCCATACTAGCAAGTAATGCTTC
>NW_015167583.1:413916-441395 GCF_001447785.1 Gekko japonicus | reverse complement strand
CGAATATTAAAAAAAAGCCGGAGATCGCCCGCGCGGGCGAAAAACGGCGGAGAAAAAGCAGTGCAGTCTGAAATGGCAAACTGCTTCAGATCCAGCTCTTTACCGGAAGGGGAAAGCCATGTGTGAAATGGCAGCCCTATACCAGTTTACTCCATGATGGATCAAAAACGGCTTCAAAACGGGTTAAAAAGGGTAATGTGAAATTCCTCGTACTTAAGCAAACAAAGAAAAGAACCCCAACACTTCTGTCTAGACTGTCCCTAGATGTCTCTTGGGGATTGGCTTCAAGCTGACTCGCCCCTTCCTGAATGAGGGATCCCTCCATTGGCACCAGGCTCTCCTCAGCTCTGCTCCCTAGGAGTGGACCACCTCCCACTTTCATCCCTTCTTCCCAGGCACTGCTCCCTACTCCTTTACTGGTGCAAGTTTCCCCTCCAAATCCCCAGTTAACCAATCACAGGGTCCAAAGGAGGTCTGGGAAATGTAGGCCTGGTAGCTACTCTAGTAGAAGAAGAAGAAATTGGATTTATACCCTGCCCTTCACTACCCAAAGGAGTCTCAGAGCGGCTTACAAACTCCTTTCCCTTCCCCTCCCCACAACAGACACCCTGTGAGGTACGTGGGACTGAGAGAGCTCTGACAGAAACTGCTCTTTTTCCAAGAACAGCTCTTATCAGAGCTACGGCTTGCCCAAGGTCATCCAGCCAGTTGCAAGTGGAGGAGTGGAAAATCAAACCCAGTTGTCCCAGATTAGAATCCACGCACTTAACCACTACACCAAATTGGCTTCCCTGGAGCCACTAGGCCTCTCTAGAGCCTATAGGCCACACTACTATAGGCCTAGGATCATGGCAGGCCCTATGCAGACTTGTGCTAGGCTTTCTTTTTTTAGGTTTGAATATCTAAAGTAGTTCAGCTGTTCAGTAGTTCAGCAGTTCGAGACCTGGGTGCCGCATGATGGAGTGAGCTCCCATCTCTAGTTCCAGCTCCTGCCAACCTAGCAGTTCAAAAGCAAGAAATTGCAAGTAGATAAATAGGTACCACTCCGGTGGGAAGGTAACAGTGTTCCGTGCGCCTTGGTGTTTAGTCATGCCGGCCACATGACCACGGAAACGTCTTCGGACAGCACTGGCTCTTCGGCTTTGAAACGGAGATGAGTGCCGCAACCCTGGAGTCGGATTTGACTGACTTTTGAGCAAGGGAACCTTTACCTTTACCTTATCTAAACCACATTTAAGGATTAGCCACAAACCAGGATCCAAAACCATGCTTTGAAATGAGGTTTCAAACCTATTACTCGTATTAACTACAGCTGATACTGAATCAAACCAATAGTCCATCAAGGTCAGGACTATCGAGTCAGACTGGCTGTAGCTCTCCAGGGCTGTAGGTAAAGGTCTTCTGTATCACCTACTGCCTGGTCTTTTTTTAACCAGAGATGCCGGGGATTGAATCTGGGACCTTCTGCATGCAAAGCAGAGGCTCTTCTACTGAGCCATGGCCTCTGGCGTTTTTAACCACGGTCAAAAGCATCGCATCTTCACCAATGTAACCCCAGGACAGTTTTACTACGGTACCTCTGCAGCATTTCAGCAAGGTGATTAGCTAATCTAGTATGCACTTTTAGGGACAAAGATTAGATCACCAAGATAGCCAATAGGTTTATGGTTTGGGATCGTATCCAGATTAAAGGCAACAAACCATGATTAAGGATGCAATCCTAAAGACACTTTCCTGGGAATAATCCCCACTGAATTAACACTGAACTTACTTCTGAATAGCCCTGGTTAGCAATGCTCCTGAAGCATTTCTTGCACCAACCTAGAGAAGTATCTGGACAGTTCAGAAGTACTTTTGAAAAAGTTTCACAGTTTACATAATTAGATGTGCTAGCATGGGACTGCGTGGGACTGCCCACACTTCTGACTTGCCGTTTCATGCTACAGAGGTTGGGGAATCAAACTGGTGCTGAGTTCTGGTACCATCCGAACACCTGGTAACCAATTTCAAAGCAGGAGAAAGTGTTCTTGCTTATCAGTGGCCTTTCCCATGTATTTTCTGTGCTTTGATTCTTAGAGTCAGTACAGAATGCTGCTATGCCCAGTCTGATTTAATGTGAACTGCAGTAGTCTCGTCTACATTCTAAACTGCTGTTGCCCTGCTAAAGGATGCATTTATGTTCCAAGTCATAAATTATACACAGTTCAAGTTAAATACAGGCTTCCACTGCTGAGAACTTGTTGTTCTTCAAAAGAATGCACTAAAAATATTATAAATGACATTTGTGGAAGTTAAGTCATTGCTGGACATCCCATTTCCAAATATGAACACTTTAGTTTCAGTAAGTGTCTGCTGAACATTATCTTCCAATCAGCTGTATACATGGGACAAAAAGAGGACTTTTTAATAAGGTCTCACAACTGTTCATGGCTTTTCTCTCCTCTGTTGAAAGAGGATCTCTCCTCAAGTAGTACCAAGAAACCAGATTTGGACAGGAAAATGTCATGCAATCAGCCAGTGAAAGGATGACTCATTTAACAACTTCTAATGGCCTCACAGAGATGAGAATGCTGTTGGATAAAGCAGTCCCAAAAATATCAGGGAAGAGTAGTTAAAAATATAGCCCCATCACCTGTTCCAAAAAAAGTAGTTCTTAAAAATTCTTTGCCATGAAAGTCATCATGATGAAATTCACAAAGAAAATGTAAAAGAGGAGCTAAAGTGAAAAGGAAGCTATTACTATAAGCTAACACGACCCTGAACACTTTTCCTGACATTTCCACTTTTCCAGAATTGAGTTTGACTGATCTGAAATTGACTAGACAGTGGTCAGCTCAGGAATAAGCGACTGTGTACTGTTAGGCTGAATTGTTTAAAGCTTTGGTTCTGTTGATGATTTATGCAGTCCTGATGAAGACTGAGGAAACCCCTGCCACTCCGGAATAGGGCGCTGACCGCCTGGAATCTTCCTGAACTTTTGTTGTAAGGATCTTCAGACGTTTTTGTACCAACTGCGGACTTTACCACACTTGTGAAATAAGTCATACTGTATTAGGATGGTACTACATTCAACTGTTGCAGTGTGTTGTCTTTACAGTGTGTTATGTACTAGTTTACAAAAATTGATTTTGTATTGAACTACTACACGGTGTTTGTTCTAGTAGGCATGGAGGTGGCAGATGGTGCCACAAATTGCATCCTAGATCGAAGAGTAAGATATATACATGAGTTCTGAAAAGCAACAACATTGAGGGCTGGAAGAAAGCTCTGTGGTTTGTTCCAAGAAATACACACACACACACACTCTCACAGAGGACAGATGAAAGTCTTTCTACTCAAAGCATCAAATTGACTCATGGGGGGAAATTTACGTTGCTGGACATAATGGAGGAGGAGGAGGAGGAGGAGGAGATTGGATTTATACCCCGCGCTTCACTCGGAGTCTCAGAGCGGCTTACAAACTCCTTTCCCTTCCCCTCCCCACAACAGACACCCTGTGAGGTGGGTGGGGCTGAGAGAACTCTGACACAAACTGCTCTTTTTCAAGGACAGCTGTGCCAGAGCTCGTGACTGACCCAAGGTCACATCAGCAGGTGCAAGTGGAGGAGTGGGGAATCAAACCCAGTTCTCCCAGATTAGAGTCCGCACACTTAACCACTACACCAAACAGGCCAAAAATGCATGCAGACCATGTTGATTCCATATAATTACTCTGTTCTGACAACTTACACTGTGAATGAGCTATCTGTGACGATATATCAGGGCTGCCTACTCTGAGCTGGGAAATACCTGGAGATTTGGAGGATGAAACCTGGGGAGGGCGGGGTTCGGGGGAGGGGAGGGACCTCAGCAGGGCATCATGCCATAGAGTCTACCTTCCAAAGCAGCCATTTTCTCCAGGGAAACTTGTCTCTGTAAACTGGAGACAAATTGTAATTCCAAGAGTTCCCCAGCAGCCACCACCTGGAGACTAGCAATCCTATGATATATGGATGTACGAAGTTAGTCTTTAGTTAGTTAGCTGGGTTATTGCAGTTTCACTGATTCACTTTTACTGCTGATATGCTGCATTAAGTTTTGTGTGTGCTGATTTGACAGTTTGAAATTGGATAAGATAGCGCTGTAAGAGGTTTTAAACTTTAATTGTTGTTACCCGCCCTGAGCCTGCGATGCAGGGGAGGGAGGGCTAGAAGTCTAATGTAATAAATAAAGAAGAAAGAAAGAAGTTATTCGTTTGTTATTAATAGTACAATTATGTTAAAGAATTACTGTGGTCTAAATCCGTTGGTTTCGAAGGGTTTAGACTAGAGTCACCCTGCATGAGACGGAACTGCAGGAAACCAGAGAGCAACCTCTAAAACGGATTAGCAAGGGGTAAAAAAAGCCAGCATTTTTTAGTATTTGCAATAAATCACCTACACAGGTTGATTTGACACTTAACTTGTTCATTCTTATACTGTTAACACTGTAGTCCTCTGGTTTATTTCCTTAACGCCCATTGTCTCCAGATACATACAAAGAACACTTGTATTCAGGAAACGAAAGTGAGTATGATAACACTTTCCCTTTCCATTTCAAATAATCAGTCTTTTCTGATAAGGCCAACCCCTTTAATGTGCCATTATTGACATTCCCAGTTCTCTGTGGTATGTAAACCTCAGTCTAGTTTCACATTTCTCTGAAAGAAAACTTAATCCCACATGGGATAATGCAACTTGATTTTTTTTAAATCCTATACGGAATAGCAAACAAATACAAAGCCACCGCCCCCTCAAGCAAATTTTTTTAGATGTCTTCCATAACAAACGTTGACTTACAAAACCAACAGACTTATTTGTGGCTGCAACTCTGAGCAATGTCAGTTTTGGTCACATGATTTTAAGCATTTGACACATAATTTGAAATGATATCTGTTACTGTCTGTCTAAACTAGACCATGTTTGTAAAATAATACTTCTGACAACTTGAAGTGTATAGTTACAACACAACACTGGAATCAATGAGTTCTAGCTTGTCTTAAATGCACATGGAATTATGTCCTAAGTTTGAGGCAGTATGGCATTTAATCACAAAAAGCTCTTTTGCACAGCAAGATTGATAACACTTACTGAACTCTCTTACATTATAAAACAGAAGGAGGGGGAGCTGGTTTTATACCCCGCTCTTCACTACCCAAAGGAGTCCCAGAGCGGCTTACAATCGCCTTCCCCTCCACTCCCCGCAACAGACACCCTGTGAGGTAGGTGGGGCAGAGAGAGCTCTAAGAGAACTGTGACTGACCCAAGGTCACCCAGCTGGCTCAATGTGGAGGAATAGGGAATCAAAACCCCGTTCTCCGCTGCTCTTAACCACTACACCAAGCTGGCCCGGGTTCAAAATCCTACTGCATGTGGAAATGGTTCCGAGTAAGCTGCTTGTGGCCTCAGGTGCCTGTGGGATGACAGGGCAACAATTTGGAACGAATGGGGAATACATGAATGGTAAACACATACCGAGTTCCAAGGCAAACTAGAATCTGGAACTTGCCGTCCTTCCCTATGCTGCGTGGAGCTGTATTGATGGCGTTGACATAGCGGCAGAATGTTGTGTAGGAGGATTTCTGGAGAAGCACATCTTCTTCGCTGTCTCCAACCTGGTCTGTTGTCTCAAAGTAGGCAACGGCTTTCTCTGAGCATGAAGGGAAGGTGAAAATGAAAATGCTTTCTTGGCAACGAACGACAGCCTTTAGGCCCATAGCACCTTAGAACCAGATGTTATGGAAGACATGACTATTGACCCCAACAGCAGCCCCAGTCTCTTCTTCTCTCGTTTCTTCCCCCATACCCCAGAGCAAGCTAATTTATGCAGTAGCCAAATTACTCGCTCACAACTTTAATGCCAGTAGCTCACAAAGTAGAATTTTTGTTCACAAGACTCCAGAGCTTAGAGGGAACATTGGTGGGCACAATCCCAAAGTGGCTACCACAAGAGACAGAGCCAGGCACAAAGTATCGGGGAGGGAGGCCATGCATAATTCTAGTCCTAACTCTTCAGCATTTCAGTCAGAATATGTGTTGAACAGGATGCCTTCTAAGCAATGCTCCCTCTAAGCTGTGGAGTCTTGTGAGCAAAAAATTCCTACTTTGCGAGCTACTGGCACGAATGTTGTGAGCCAGCGATTTGGCTGCTGCATCAATTCGTTTGCTCTGGGAGCCCTCCTTCCTGAGCTAAGACAAAGACGTGTGAGTCGGGGGCTAAAAAACTGTGAGCTAGCTCACACTGACTCAGCTTAGAGGGAGCACTGCTTCTGAGATTAGCATTTAAAAAAAAAATATTTCCCTGCATACACACAGTTTGACTTCATTCCTATGCTAAAGAACCTTGTGCTGTGGTTTTAAAAATCTGCACAGCCAATCAGATCTCCAGTGGCCAATCGGAAGCCCAATTGGGCAAAAGCCCCCGCCTCCTAAAAACACTTGGCAAGTGCCAGGAAAGGTGTCAGCGGAGCCCACGGAGCACCACGTTGGGAACCCTGATCTAGGAGTACAACATGCACCATGTCAGCACACTGCAGATTTAGCAGTCAATGTACTGGGAAAACTCACATATTATCCCATTATGAGTCTTTTACCATCAGATACTACCAAGGAGAGCGACTGCTGTTGTTAGTAGCCCCCTTGAATGTATCCTAACATCTGCCATCACTTCTGAGATTAGCATTTAAAAAAAAAAAATTTCCCTGCATACACACAGCTTGACTTCATTCCCGTGCTAAAGAACCTTGTGCTGTGGTTTTAAAAATCTGCACAGCCAATCAGATCTCCAGTGGCCAATCGGAAGCCCGATTGGGCAAAAGCCCCCGCCTCCTAAAAACACTTGGCAAGTGCCAGTAAAGGTGTCAGCGGAGCCCACGGAGGACCACGTTGGGGGCCCTGATCTAGGAGTACAACATGCACCATGTCAGCACACTGCAGATTTATCCACTTCTCTAAGTAGCAGTCAATGCACTGGGAAAACTCACATATTATCCCATCATGTGTCTTTTACCATTAGATACTACCAAGGAGAGGGACTGCTGTTTTTAGTAGCCCCCTTGAATGTATCCTAACATCTGCCGTCAACCAATGTTCCCTCTAAGCTGAGCTGGTGTGAGCTAGCTCAGTTTTTTAGCCTCCGGCTCACACGTTTTTGCCTTAGCTCAGGGAGGATGGCTCCGGAGCAAGCTAATTTATACAGCAGCCAAATCGCTGGCTCGCAACTTTAATGCCAGTAACTCACAAAGCGGAATTTTTGCTCACAAGATTCCACAGCTTAGAAGGAGTACTGCCTTCAACCCTAATTAGCCTTTCTTTAATGAGTGATCAAATGAATAAACACACACACACATGTTGTTTTCAGTGTTACAAGGTTCAATTGCTGACCTGCTCAGACCAAAGATAGCAGATTATTTTCTGTGCAGCTTTTGCTAAACGCTTGAAGGGAAAATCCTTACTCTGGTTGACACTGACCAGGTTAAAACAGAGACAAAAATATTCTCTGTGATTCTGTATGGATGAGATTTCAAAACAAGAACCTGGCAGCTCCAACTGGTTCAAAATGCCGTTCATAGTCTCAGTGGATGGCACAGCCCCTGTTGTTTACTCTTGGGGAACACACAGGCATTTAAAACTATATATTTGTGCATTAAACACCACATCCTGGCAACTGCCTTAGCTTTCCCTCACATTTAATAAGTAACTATTCTGTTATTTAGCTATTCGTTTCTTGAGTGGCATCTTGGCCTGGTCTGGGTTAGAACCAGCTAATTTATAGTCTCAAAATGCATTCCTAAAGCACTGAGAACATAGTAGCTTTGAACCCAGAGGTAATTACTACCTTGAAGGCATCCACGGTGGAAAAAGCGTTCTCTCTATATTCTACTGCTTTACACTAGCATACAAGTGTAAAAGTTTACTGCACAAAGGTGCAGTTTTGGTATGGAGAGCAGGCACTTCACCAGTCCCGTTTCAAGAATTTAACCAGTGTTGCACAGGTCCCGAACACAATGAACCACACCAAAAAGGCAATGTGCAAGTCAGCATAGAGACGACTGCCCCAAGACATATTGGTGCCCAGTGCAAAACAATAAGAACCAACTCCTATTCAAAGTCAGCTCCATTTTATTCAATTAGACTTATTTTTTTTTAAGTGTTCTTAGGACTGCAAGGCCACATTCCGTTCCTTCTCCTTGGTGGTAAAGATGTCGCAATAGGCTATTCGCTGGCTGAGGGGTCCCCATTGCTTTACAGAATTTTTGGGCCACCACTTTTTTTCTGCAGGCATAAATACATGCTGGAAATCAGTTTCACCAGTATGTCAGCAAGCTGCCAAAGGTTCTTTACTGTATGTGTTGTTTCTAGTTAGCCTTTCATGCGCATGTCTACCCAGACTTCCATACGCTCATCTCGTGCTGCTCTGCATTCCTTTCCTCGAACGCTATGCCCGCTTTGATGTACTGCTATCTGACCAAGGCCACAGGTGGGGATGAGCTGGCTTTGCTATGCTTAGTCTTTGCTGCACAGAAGTGTGGGAATAGATTAATTGTTTATAGTTCAGGGGAACGTTAGTTCTCAGGGTTTTGGCGCCAGCTCAGCAAGGCAGCCGTGAGCGTGGAAACCAGATCTATTGGCCACAGTAGTTCTGAACTTGCTTTATCCTTCCTTGCACAATCCGTTCTCATTATTCTGAACAGTGCCTATGTTCCAGTGCTTCATGACTTCAATAAAGTAAAACCTTTCTACAAGCGTGTACTTGATTGCCAGATGTGGGGTCTGACACAGTACTAACTACAATGCAAGTGTAATGGACAACCAAGCCCAGGCTAGCCTGATCTCATCAGATCTCAGAGGCTAAGCAGGGTCAGGCCTGGCTAGTATTTGGATGGGAGACCTCCAAGGAATACCAGGCTCACGATGCGGAAGCAGGTAACGGCAAACTACCTCAGAACGTCTCTAGCCTTGAAAACCCCACAGGGTCACCATAAATAAATGGCAAAATAAATAAAATAAATAAATAAATGGCAAATAAATTTTTAAAGAACGGACAGCCAGGGTCTGTACCCAGCAAATCGTGCTGATTACCTATGAAGTCCCAGATGAAGACGTTTTTATGGAATATACGAGCGGACTTGAAACCATGGTGGAAGACCTGCTCCAGTGCCACAACCAGGCCATTTTCTCCGCACAACAGAACAGTGAGACTTCCCCTCTACAGAAGAAGAAAGGATGTTTGAAAACATTTCACATATCAACACATATATTTTTAAAGAATACTGTTAATGGTATCCCCGCTTCTGGTTTAGTGTTGCCCCTCAACAAATTTTCTAGGTGAGTTGCAGTCTCTGCATCTCTCCATTACTGCACCTAGGCAGAAGAAACCTCCACCTTGGATTCCAGGACCCAGCAATGACTTGGCAAGAGCTGCTGTACAAAGAGTGCAGGCCTGTTTTGGGGCCATCTGATATCGGAAGAAACATTCCGGGAAGAGAGCCTGGCCAGTGATCGGGGGGGCACAACCTCTCCCTGTACTTGTAAGCAGCTTTATTTGGGGGCCGCCCTCTTGAAAGGAAGGGCAAAGCTCTAGAATGTTCTGAAGCTGGATCTGTACCGCTGGTGCAGAAAGTCAAGAGAAGGAGCCAAAGCTCTCACTGATCCAGATGTCTTGCTCTTCAAAGGGCAATGTGTGAGAGCTGGGGTTCAGTATATACACGTAGCAACAGCAGTTCAGAAGATACCTCTTTCTCTGGCTTGTGAAAGTGTTTCACGATATTGTTCACAGCTTCCCCGATTCCCTCTTGGATCTGTCCCGCATTGGGTTCTAAGCATAAAGAAAAAAGTTGAGAGCAAAAGAGGGTGAATTCACCATCAATTTTAAACAGATGTAATAAAGCTGCTTTTCATGCACAGATTAAAGGCTGTGAGTGGCATTAAATGCTTTCAAAATGTCCAGACAGGGTGTGCCATTAATGCTGAAGATAAACCTACTTCATTACGAACTCCCCCAAAGCAGAAGTAAACAGCTACCCAGATATAATGTTTAACGCTTGCATTTACCCTGGTCAAATTGCAAATTCCATGCCTTTTAGACAGGGGTCATTTAGTAGAAAAAGAGGTGCAGGAGCTCATTAGCTTATTTGCATATGCCACACCCCCTGACATCACCGGAAGTGTGTCAGAAGGCAACACCCACCGCTCAAGCTCCACTGGACCGTTTTGGATTGCTAGCTATCGAAACGTGCTAGCTATCCAAACGTGCAGATCTGTCCTCACAGAGGAGGGAGAGCTTGTACCTGAATAAAACGTGGTCTTAAAGGTGTCACTGGACTGTTTTGGGCCAGGGGGGGCTCTGCAACTTACCTGGCTGCTTCTTGCTCTGACTGAGGGCTGCTGGGAGCAGGGGGTGGGGCTTGTTGCATGTGCCCACCCCCTGGGCTCTTTACTGCCAGAGCTCCGCTCCTGTGCGCTCCTGCAGGAAATGACCCCTGCTTTTAGGACGACATATTCCTAGCACCGTAAGCAAGACTTATGGATCCATGTGGCCTGGGAACATTGCATTTTCTTAAAACTTTTGTCACCAATCTTCTCGCAAATAAATATACATTCATCAATGCAATCATGATGTCAGTGTTTCAGCTATGCTGCCATGGGAGGGGTCAGATGACCTGTGTACAAAGTACTGAGGCATTCCTTCTGTGCTTCTTCTCTGCTGTAACGCTTGCTTATCTACAGCCATGCAGGTGGTGTGGTGTCTAGGAGTGAGGGAACTGTGGGAGTGCTGTCGGTTCCCAGCTTTGGCTCCAACGGCCTGGGGCTCCTTCTCCCGTGCGCAGAAATGTGGCTAATTGGCCCAAGGAAGAGGTGTGTGTGCATACGAATACCCTATATCCCATTATGCTTGTAGGGGCGACGCCATTCTTAACAGTGCCTTTGTTAATGCATCTATAGCTCTTCAATAAAGTATAACCTTTTTGGTAAGCATGTACTCCGTTGTTGGCTGTGGAACCTGACACAGTGGTCCAAACTTTGAAAGACTGAATATTCTAAAATCGGCAAGTTGGGTTATCCCAGTTTTTTGCAGGTATGCATTTATTAACATGCTGGAAAAACTGCATTTTCAATGTGCAGGGAAAATTGCACAGGCGGAAGATTAAGGCCCACCTTGCAAACATAAGAATGTGTCCATCTGGTGGACAAAAGCTGAAAAGGGGCTGTTCCCCAGCAGCCATACTATCTGCTTGTTACCACGACCGGAAGTTAGACCTTACTTGTATTTTTCCCTGTGAGGGTAGTGATGCTCAGCCGCCGAGCCGTAGTTGGGGATTTCTGCTGCGGCGGGGTTCGGCACTGCTTCCCGAGATCTTCCTCGGAGGTTGACGAAACCAGCTCTCCTATCAGGATCCTCTCCAGGCTGCCGTCATCCACTCCCTTCCCCAGCCACCTCCCACACGGGAACCTGAAGTGCCACACAATGCAGGAAGGAGCTACAATTAGATTATTTTTTTTCTAAAAGAAAAGACTGGCACAGACAAGCTTCTACTTGAAAAAAAAAATCACATTCTTTTGTCTCAAGTCATCCGAGCCCTGCAATCCATATACATGACATCAGTACAGGACCAGTACAGTCTGCATAGTTAAGTGTTGCACTTTGAGAACACAGTTTGGAAGGGGGAGAGGCCCTGCCCAAGAGCTGGCTCATATGCTTCAGTTCAATCCTTGTCTTGGAGAGTTGGACTTGGGGCAGGGCCTTTTCTTCACCAAGTCCCTAGAGCAGGGACTATGGCTCCAGAGCCAACGTGAGGCTCAGTACAGACCCAAATATTGCCCTTTAAAAAAATATTTGTGTTAAGGTATATTCAAGGGGTAGGTCAAAGGCCGGGAGGGAAGGCAGCATGGCATGGCCTGATCTCATCAGATCTCAGACGCTAAGCAGGGTTAGTGCTTGGATGGGAGGCCACCGAGTAAGACTCCGCAGGGCGAAGGCATTGGCAAAAGACCTGTGCTACTCACTTGCCTTGAAATACCTTTGCTGGGGTGGCCATAGGTGGGTTGTGATTTGATGGCACATATGCAGGCCACCAAATGTGAAGGGAGCACTCACTGGAGAAGACCCTGGTGCTGGGAAAGATTGAAGGTCAAAGAAGACGGGGACGGCAAAGGATGAGATGGTTGGACAGTGTCATCGATGCAACGAACATGAAGTTGAGCAAACTTCAGAGGACGGCGGAAAACAGGAGGGCCTGGCGAGATCTTGTCCATGGGGTCGCGAAGAGTCGGACTCGACTGTGCGACTGAACAACATGCAGGTATGTAGGTGGAAGGCTAGAATTACCAGTATGTGAAGGGAATAGCAGGGAAAGATTCTTGTGGGACTAAAGGGTTTCTTAGAGATGCTTTGCAGACAGGGAAACGATTGAAGGGAACAATTGCCAGTAATCCACATGCACATTTTTTCCTCCGTTTTTTAAAAAAATTAATTTTCAACATAAAAATACAAAAACAACAATTTTGGTATGAATACACAGTTGTAACAAAAGACTGTATGGATGCTAACAATTACTGTAATAAGAACTATATAACAACTTAGTATATAGCAATAATTTTAAGGCTATCTGGATTTATGCTAGAGCACTAAAGCAACAGGGGGTGCTTGTTTATATATTCACTACTGCTTCTATTGTGTGTGCTGATCCCTAATGGTTACAGTTGGATCACAGTCTTTTTCCATGGTGGGCCTAGTCCTTTGTAAAGGCCTAGCAGTGGATGCAGAGGGTATCTTCACTGGCTACATTTAGGAAGACATAAAAAACGGTAACTGTTTCAGCAGATTTGATTGTGTTTAACTATGAATGTGTTTCTTTCCCAAAATTCTGCATGTTTCTAAACATTTAATTTGTAATGTGGGCATTTTCATCTGTGTTCGAATGTTGCTAATTGCAACATTCATTTTTGCCCTTGCAACCTGGCTGGCGTACTGGTAGCCACCTTGAGTCCATGGAGATGAGGCAGGATAAAAATGTTTTGAATAAATAATGGAAAACTTGCAGCCGCTCAGTGTTTGTGCTGAGTAAATGTTACAGTTTATTAATCAACGTGTCAGTTACCAGTAATGCAACATGTCAATTACCAGCAGTGCTAAATTGTGTATTTTCATTTACATAAGTGGGCTGTCTTGTCGTGGCTCTTTGTTGATCTTTTGCTCTCAATTTTGATGTGGTTTGGCTTTTTTAATTATTAAAGGCTGCTGATGCCTGTCCTGCTCTCAGCCAGAACTGAGTTAGATGAAATGGGGGGGGGGGGGGGCCCCGCATTGGGGGGGGGGGGGGGGGTCCCTGACCTAGCCTAAGACAGCATCCTATTTTCATAGAGCATTATTTCAATACTTGTTTAGAAATCCCAATTTCTAAAGCAGCAAAGGAATATTCTTGACATTTTAGGTCTAGCTCTCGTGCTACTATTTAATAGAAAAGGGAAGTCTTGGGTCTCCATACTTCTTTCCTGAGGCATGATTTCCCCTACATACTTACATCAAATACTCTGACATTTGACAAAACACCCAGTAATTCTGTGGAACAACAAGCTTTCAGCAAAAGAGCTTCGGGCCAGGAATTTGAATGCTGTCTGCTTGCTTTGTAATTGTACGGCATTTTCAGATACGTACAACAACAAAAAAGAATATCCTTGATACTCCAGCTCAGGACAAAGAGCAACACACATTTTAAAAAGATTTAGAGAGTAAAGGGGGGAGGGCGGAAATGCTGCGTATATTTTGAAGAGTCGGAGAAGAGCCAATTTAGTGTAGTGGTTAGAGCATCCGACTAGGAACAGGAAGGAGCAGATTCAAATATCTACTGTGCCTTGAAACTCACTGGGCTACTTTCTTTCAGCCTGACCTACCTCATATGGTTGTTGTGGGATCAAATGGGGGAGAGAGCAGCATACGCCACCCTGAGTTTCTTGGAAGAAGGCTGGGATAGAAGGCATAGCTTTTGTGTGGAGTTTGAAGGCTACAAAAGGCTGTTTACAGATATTAAATGGAGCATAAAACGAACTTTATGAGTACTCAAAGAAACCTTCTGTCCTTAGGACGAGCAAACCCTGCCTCATATTAAAGGGGAGGGGGGATAGAAGTAATTAATAGCCGTTTGCAAATCTTTTCAGACTTTTGTCTTGAAGAAGTACCCAGTTGGGCACAAGGAATTTTTGTCGCATGCATGGTTATCAGAATCTATAAAGGGGAACCAGCAATTAAAGGCTCCCAGGGAGTGATGGCCGGCCATGATTTCCTCTGTATTTTGGGTGGTCCTCTGAAGTTCTGAGAAGTATAAAATTTGAAACATCTCCAAATATTTTTCGCATTTGGGTTTCTCTTTTTAAATGTTGCGATCCCAGGACTTGTTTAGATACGGATATCCCACGTTTCTCTCCAACGGGGACTTCAAATTGGTTTGCAACCTACACCCAGGCCTATAGCCAGAAAATTTTCGGGGGGGGGGGGGGGGGAAGGCACGTGCCTACATCACTTCTGACGTCACAAAAATAATCTACCTTGTTTCACTTTCTCAGGCTCTACAGCCCTGGAACAGAGCGGGGCCAGGCCGGGGCCGGGTAAGGAGAGGGGTTCATCATGGTAGTGGCAGGGAGGGGGAGACAGGCAACCAACACCCGCCTCCGACTCCTCACTGCCCTCCCAATGCAATGTAAGGAGCCCAGCTGGGCTGCAAACAGAGAGGCTCATGCAGTCTTGGGAGGGATGGGGAGGTGAGGGGGGGGACCGGGAGGGGTGGGCAGTGAGGGGGCAGGGCACATTTGTGAGGGAGCATCTCCTCAAACGCCCCCCCTTGTGGCTACGGGCCTGCATGCATCCTTCCTCCATTTTGTCCTCACAACAGCTCTGTGAGGTGGGTTAGGCTGAGAGTGAGTGACTGGCCCAAAGTCACCCAACGCACTTGCATTTGTCGGCACTGGAACCCAGAGTCTCCCCTCTCTTATTCTGACACTCTCACCACTGCATCACGCTGGGACTTTTAACTGTGCTTCTGAAGACCTGAAATCATAGTGTTTTTTGAAAAGTTGATCTTTTTAAACAGCATGTGTATCCATAATCAGGCTACCAAATTTGTTAATTTATTTGCAATGCTAATTTAAAGTAAGAAAGACGTGTACGTGTGAATATATTTAACACCACAGTTTCTAATCAAGGAAGATTGAGCTCAGCCATGCTGGCCTTCCACAGAAATACTTAGCTGAATTTCCTCTACTTACTTGTAAGTATGTCCCGTGATCTCATTCCTGACCATGACGCAATCCACCAGCCATTTGGCTAACAGCCCTGAGTTGTCATGGCCTAACTGAACAGTGGTTAATTTCCCCAAGTTCTGACACTGTACAGGGAGAGGGAAAAAAACATTTAAAGTCAAAATAATTTTAGAAATTACAACATACAGGAAAAAATACCCCATTTCTGTGCTCAAATAAGCACAGAATACTCCCCTGAGCTTTAAAGCTGCCACATGGATTCTAAACAGACAAGTGTGGGCCTGTAAGACTCCCCCCCCCCTTTTTTACCAGGCCCAGCGCAACTCCCGAGCCCTTCTAGCAACCACCAGAGGGAGGTGCGTTCTCTGTGCAATTACCCATCCCCCGGTATTTTTTAAAGATTTCCATCCATTGCGAGGAAATCAACACAACTCCGTAACATGGGAGGGCCTGGCATGATGTGGTCCATATTTTTAAGATTTCAGAAAAATCTGTTTTGGGTAAGTGTAGCCCCGATCCACAGATTTAGGTATCCACAGATGGGGGCCACACTTGGGAAATAGATATATAGATTCACCGTGGCCAAATGTGGTCTAGTTCATACGTGGATACTTGTCACTTCACGGCTGCAATCTTTACCACCACTGATCAACCAGTCATCCCAACCAACATTGCCTCAATGGCAACACTTTTCTGTGGTGTCCATTCACAAGGAGAAACACCAGTCAGCAAGGTACAACGTGAACACTGTACACACATCAAACAACATACTTGTGTATGGTACCAGGCCTTTAAGGGCAACAGCTGCATATGTGAATCAACTGATTGCATTTGAAAGGATACTGAAGTTTCATCAGTCGTATTATCATTAAGATGGGCTGTTCACACATGCCAGTCATGACGTGGAGCTGCAAGTAAGGAGGCCACGAGTATGCCTGTGTGAACCAGCTCCCCGTGGGTGTGGAAAATACATTTCTCAATTACACAGAGCAATTATTTAGAGGGAGAAAAAAGGAAATGGAATGCTGAACAGCATATAAGAAGGAAGCTTCCAAAAATCAGCATGATTTCATACATAAAGGGCAGGGGAGAGGAAATCTAGACTGATAGTAAGTCACACCAATTTCCAGTACTTGGTTGAACAATTGGCTTTGGAGGCTTTTTGCTTTTGTTGATTCTAACCCAAAACATGCCGCACTTTCAGTCCGATGGACAATGCTGTCAAGTTGCAGCTGACTTATGACCCTGTAGGGTTTTCAAGGCAAGAGACGTTCAGAGGTTGTTTGCCATTGCCTGCCACTGCATAGTGACGCTGGAGTTCTCCAATCTAAGTACTAACCAAAGCTGATCCTGCTAAGCTTTCAAACAGGGCTAGCCTGGGCCAGCTGGGTCAGTGTACACTTTCAGTAGTAAAGGTAAAAGTTTCCCTTGCTCGAAAGCCAGTCAAATCTGACTCTAGGGGGCGGTGCTCATCTCCGTTTCCAAGCCAAAGAGCCAGCGCTGTGTGAAGACTTCTCCGTGGTCATGTGGCCAGCATGACTGAACGCCGAGGTGCCTGGAACGCTGTTACCTTCCCACTGAAGGCCTCCCAAATCTACTTGCAATTTCTTGCTTTCGAACTGCTAGGTTGGCAGGAGCTGGGGCCAGAGACGGGAACTCACTCTGTCACGCGACACTCGGGCCTCGAACTGCCGAGCTACCGACCTTTGGGTCTGCAACTCAGCGTCTTAACCTCTGAGCCACTGAGCAGTTTCAATACAAGAGGTTTAATGGAGCCTCTGCTGAATTTAGGCTCCAACCCCAGTTTTGGAAATCTCAGTTCAAGCCCACAGCAAGCAGTGTTGTTTTACATACATCTATGCATTCTTCAGTGTGCACATAACGTTATTGGATAACGACTGGTAAACTGAGGAATGCTAATACACACAGAGGGAAGCACAGACTGTGGTCAGGTTCCATGTGCCCAGGACTCTCCCTCGGTCAGCTGCAGAAAGGGAAAACATCTCTCATGCTTCCTTCTGTCATATTCACAGGCACTGCAGCAGCTGCAAAATCAGGCATCTCTAGAAAAAGCAGCCCTATAAACACCGATGTGTGTGTGTGTGTGTGTCTTCAGCTTTTGCTTATTGCTTTTGTATAAACGAAACGCCTTTAAGGAGACGACAAAGAAATCGAGCTTCTCTTTTGCCCCAAGGATGTCACATGGTTCTGCGAGGGAGCAACCCACATTTCTTTAACCAGTGCGACGAGTGGAATGTGTTTAAATAAGATTTATTTATATTCCCACAACGTGCATGTAAGGTGGCTTTCAACAAGATGCATTAAACGCACGCGAAGGCCACATTCAGATCTCACGAACAAATCTCTGCCTGTGTTGGATACACATTCAGGTGGGGCGGCCGTGTTGGTCTCAAGCAGCAGAACAAAGTTCGAGTCCAGTGGCATCTTTAATGCCAACAAAATTTCATGCCTTGAGTAAAACTCTGTTGGGCTTAAAGGTGCCACTGGACTCAGGGCCGGCGCGAGGTGTTTCTGCGCCCTAGACGAGGCTGCCTTGTGGTGCAGATGCCAACCTCCCGGTGGGGCCTGGAAACCTCTGGAGCCAGCCACCCTTTTGCTACCGCCGCCACCGCCTCCTCCCCCTACGCAGCTGTCAGACCCAGCGAGCACGCCCCACATGTTCCTGCAGCGCCCTCCAAGATGGAAGAGATTTCTCTCGTGCTCCGCTTCCGAAGGCAGTTTGGGAGGGGGGGGGGATCCTGTCTCCAGGTGGGGGATGCTCACCAGATGCCTCTCCCCAATTAGTGAAGTGCTGACACTTGGAGAACTGCTCGCGGGCTTTTGGTGTGGGGGGGAGGCACAGCTCAGCGCCCCATCCAGGACCCAGCACTCTAGGCGAATGCCTAGTTCGACTAGTGGGTGAGCCGGCCCTGACTGGATTCAAACAATGTGTTGAATACAGTTGCTTCTTGCAATCCCCTGCTCCCTCCCACCTCTTCTCATGTACACAGCATGATTAGAGTCTTCCTGGTTCGGGAAGCCTTGAATCAGTCTGCATAACATCCAAATTTGCATAACAGCTGAATGCAGGTAAATCGGAAAACTGCCGTTTGTTTCCTCTCGACCAAGCAGCCTTCGACACTGGGGTTAAACTGCGGTTTGGAAGCTCTGTTCTTTGGGAGGGACTGCACAGGACTGATTTGCCCAAGAGCCTGCATTCAGACAGAATGGCAAACTGGAGTTTGATGGAAGGCCTCCCAAACCAGGAAGTTTCAATGGTGGTCTATGTGCAAAGAGAGGTGAGAAGAGGAAGTATGTGTACGACATGGCCAAGAAGCTGTTCTTATTGGCCATGATGAACAAGCAGAAGTGTTACATGGTGTCTGAATGCAACCAAAATACTTGGATTTTTTTTTAAAAGGCACACAACACATTACTAAATCCATTAATGACAAAAACACATAAATACATTATCAATTAGGAAGCTTATTTGCACATTTTTAAAGCATTATTCTAAATGCAAGTAACTTAAAAAAAAACATGGCTGCAGCTGGTTTTGGAAGCGGAAAAGATAGGGGTGAAGGTATAAAACTCACCTCAAATGTCATTTCTAGAAGATTTTTCGGAATCTGCATTATTCCAGTATCGCCCAGTTCTCCCGAAACACAAATCCATGGGTTCGAGGTGGTGATTGCATTGCTTAGCTTCTTAATGGGGATGATCACCGTCCTATATGGAATTACTGCAAAGGCAAGCAGGAATTTCAGAGTCTGGAAACTTAAATTAAGGGAAAGCAGTATTTTATGTACACAGAGAGAGACAGAGACAGAGAGAGCGAGAGCACATGCATTGTTGAAGGCACCCTAGAAATCACAGCAACATTAATAGTAAATGTGGCAGGATTCAGATAATATAAAGGCTCTTTTGAAAAACACACAGTGTTATTTACAGCACACTGCAACAATGTGTCCTGAGCATCTGGCGCATAAAGGCAGCACACCTCTGCACACGGAGGCTGCTTTCAGCTGATATCCTTCTTGAGTTTGTCTAACCCTTCTTAGCTAGTGGCTATCTCTGCATCTTGCAGCAGTGCATTCCATAAGTTAATTACGTGCCATGTGAAGAAGTACTTCCTTCTGCCATAAAAGTCCTAATGTAGTCCACCACAATAAATGAATAAAACGGAACTTACTTCTTAACAGACTTGCTGATTCCCAGGAAAGTATTCTTGGGATTGCAGCTGAAGTCTCCTAGCACCTCTAAACACATATTTATTGTGGCATAAGCTTTGTTTCAAATACGTTTTATTTAATAGGTTGAGAGGCACTAAGCCATTGGCAAAAGCTGCATACAAATTCAGTTTGCTGTAGTAGTTAAGAGCACAGACTCTAATCTGGGAGAACCGGGTTTGATTCCCCACTCCTTCCACATGCAGCAGTTGGCATGACCTTGGATCAGTCACAAGTTCTCTCAGAGCTGTTCTCTCAAGAACTCTCTCGGCCCCACCTACCTCACAGGGTGTCTGTTGTGTGGAGGGGATGGGAAAGGAGATTGTAAACGGCTCTGAGACTCCTTCGGATAGTGAAGGGTGGGGTATTCGTTTTCTACCCCAGCAATTTTGGCTTCCTGTCCCTTCTCAGTTTGGTGTAGTGGTTCAGTGCGTGGACTCTAATCTGGGACAACCGGGTTTGATTCCCCACTCCTCCACTTGCACCTGCTGGATGACCTTGGGCAAGCCGTAGTTCTGGCACAGCTGTTCTTGAAAAATAGCCGTTTCTGTCAAGAGCTCTCTCAGCCCCACCTACCTCACAGGGTGTCTGTTGTGGGGAGGGGAAGGGAAAGGAGTTTGTAAGCCGCTCTGAGACTCCTTTGGGTAGTGAAGGGTGTGGTATAAATCCAATCTCTTTTTTTTCCCTTCTCATCAGACGATGTGACTATCTGTAATTCATTCTCCGTTGCTGCCTCATCCCTGGGGACTGGCCTGCCTGAAGGCGTACAAAGGGCACCTTCACTGTCCGCCAGACATACGGCCGTGCTCTTCTACACAGTTTTCCAATAGCTTGTAGTCTTTGAGCAAAATTTTAACAACTGCTGCATGGATATTTTTAACAACTGATGTCGCATTGCGTAGGGGTTCCCCCCTCCTCCGTTTTACTGTTTTAACAAACCAGCTTTATGGCTGTCTGCTGGCTACCTTCAGCTCTGTGGAAAGGCAGGATAGAAACCATTTTAAAATGAAAATGAGAGGGTTTCCTGCAGTGATGCTGTTTTCTGTGTACCGAAACTGTCACAGCTTTTACAGCCATGTGGAAAGCATCACTGGCATCAATCGTTAGCACAGGCCGATCTAAAAAAATCCCACTAGATGCCGCTATTTGCAAAGCAGCCAGAAGGGAAGCAAATTTAGAAACTGCAGATTCATGCCCTTGCTATTTTTAGAAGGCAGGAAGGACAGTAGAGCAAAAAATAATAATCATACTTTCCCTCTTATTTTAGGTGTCACGTGCTGGGTCAATTTATTACCCAAATAAACCTCACGCTCGCTCTCGTTCTTCCTCCCTGTTCCCCTTGAGACGATAGCTTTGAGATTAACAGGGTTGCCAGCTCTGGTTTGGGAAATTCCTGGAGATTTGAGGGGTGGTTGATGGGGAGGGGAGAGACCTCAGTGGGGTGTAATACTATAGAGTCCACCCTCCAAATCAGCCTTTCTTCTTCAGGGGAACTGATCTCCATGACCTCTCCAGGCCCCACCTGGACCTTGACAACGACAACCCTGTCTCAGATGCATCGTGCACCTCCCTTTCTCACTACTCTGGCTTCTTTATTTTTATATACCCCCTTGCCTTTATTCCCTATGAGAACCCAAAGCAGCTCAAGCAATTGCTCTCCCATCTCCCATTTTATTCTCACAACCATCCATGGAGGCAGGTTACACTAAGAGTGTGCCCCACGGACACCCAGAAAGCTTTACAGGAGAGTAGGAATTGGAATCTGGGTTGGGATAGGCTCTGGTAGACCTGGGGTAGATACTCCTGCTGTGCTGTGAAGCTTGCTGGGTGCCTTTGGGCTGGTCTAGCAATCTTGCAACCTCTTTTAGGTACCAACTGTTAACTCTTGCAGTTTGCAAGTTGGAAAAACAGCCACCACCGCCCTGTCCCACTTGTGAGCTAAGCACATGCACGTGTGATTGGACCAAGTGGAGATGAACACGCCATCAACCCCACTCCCATACTGGAGACAAGTTCCAGGGCTCTTTTTGTAGCAGGAACTCCTTTGCATATTAGGCCACACCCCCTAATGTAGCCAATCCTCCAAGAGCTTACAGAGCTCTTCTTACAGGAGCTACTGTAAGCTCTTGGAGGATTGGCTACATTAGGGGTGTGTCGCTTAATATGCAAATGAGTACCTGCTACAAAAAGAGCCCATCATCATCATCATCATCATCATCATCATCATCATCATCATCATCATCATCATCATCATCAGGCATTGTGTGTAGAAGAGCCAAGAGATCCTAAGATTGTCTGGCAGCCACAAGTTCTAGCTCTTTTAGCATTATGCACCACTAGGGGGCGAACTAGACTTGTTTTTTAAGGCAAGAGACGTTTCAGAGGTGGTTTTGCCATTGCTTGCCTCTGTGCCAGGACCCTGGTATTCCGTGGAGGTCACCCTTCCAAATACTAGCCAAGGCCGACATTTACCTTCTGAGATTTGACAGGATTGGGCGAGTCTGGGCTATCCAGGTCAGGGCAGCTAAGCACAGGTGAAAATAAGCACTAGTAAGGGATCAGTTTTTGAGGCCCCCTTCACGTGCATCTGGGATAGTACGGCAGCTCTGAATTATATTCGGCAATGTGTAATAGACTGAACGAGAGGTAGATTTGTTGGTCTTCCTTCCATCGTTTGCATGCTTACTTAACACGTACCGAAAACCAACACCATAGGTGATTAATTTCACATCCTCCCTGAAATAATGTGGGAGCAACAGCTATTGTGGAGGAAGTGGCACTCGTGTTCCCCATGGCATGGGAGTGTCAGTCTACCGCTACTGCAGAAGGCAGGGACTTGCCCCCCAACTGGGCTCAACTGACGCCACTGCACAACAGGAGTGACCCAGGGATTGTGCTTGGTCCTTTTAGCTGGTATCTCTCAAGATTAAGGGCTCACATCTAAAGCTCTGGACATTTATGTGTCCCCTGCCTCCCCAGTTCGTCTCAGGCTGCCTTTCCTCTCCTATATCCCTCTTCAGTCACAAGCAAATTCTGGCCACAAAGTGGCAAGGGTATAAGAAGACAAATTCCAACTGCCTGCCCTCCACTTCTGGCACTGTTCTACTCTAGCCTAGTAGCCTAACTTCTTTTTTATTTTATTTTTTTTGGTACTTTTTTGAAGTGTGTGTGTGTGTGTGCCCCTGGAAGTCATGGCAACTTCTGGTGACTGACGCCTACTGGGGGCCTAGAGGAAATCCAGAGAGGTTGCTGAATAAAGCCTGTCCCCACCTCCCAACTACTGGTATTCCTTGGAGGTCTCCCATCCAAGTACTTGCCAGAGTCGACCCTGCTTCGCTTCCGAGATCTGACGAGATGCGGCTTGCCTGGGCTATCTAGGTCAGGGGGGCTGTCTAACTTCTTTTTTGAAACTGCCCTACCGTGTTTCACACCGCTGGTCTACAAAGTCAGTACAAAGTCTGAGTGGCAGCAGTTCTCCAGGGGCTCTGGGGTCTTCCACATCACCTACTACCTGATCCCTTAAACTGAGGATGCCGGGGATCGAACCTGGGACCTTCTACACGTAAAGCAGATGCTCTGTCATTGAGCCACGGCCCCTATTTGCCACTGATCTTACTCCTACCCCTCTCACAGCAGCCTGACATGTAGGAATTGAGCAGGCACGGCGCTGTCGGCAAGGGAAACATTTAAGTTCTAAGGAGACAGAAGAGGAGAACCAACACGACACAAGTATCCCTCCAATGATGTATGCCCTAGCTAGGAGGACTGGGCGCATACGGCCATTTGTGCTCGTGCGATCCCCTCCAGAAAGCACTGTTTGAAATGGGTGCACATCTGACATTTGGGAGACAAGAAGCTTTATTGATAAAAAGACCCTTGGATCCCTGGAATCCTTCCGCCCATTTTTTAACGTAGATGTTGGGGAAAACTTTACCTAATAATTCTGCACGTTAGGGCTGCTGTTAGAGACCCAGCAGGGAAGCTGGCAGCTGCACTCGGGGAACTTTGCCAAATCCTGAACACCCGACACAACTCGCCTGTAATAAACCTGTCATGAATTTAGCCGCGTATATTTGTGTGTCAGAACTTGGCAGCCCCCAGCTCCGCTCCCTCCGAGCTTCTTTCTCCTTCCAAATCACTGCCTCCTCCTCCTCCTCCCCCCGTTCCCATATACCTCCATCCTCTCATAAGGACAGAGCTGGCAAAGGACAGGGCTTATATCCAAGCAGTGCGCTGTTGCTAAAGGTGTTTTATGGTCACAAGCAGTGAAAAAACACTGCTTCTTGGGGGTGGCCAAAGGGGCTGGGAGAAGGCCGAGAAGGTGCTGCAGCCTGGATGGAAAAGCTCACGGGGAAACGGAAGGTTTTCTCGGGCACTAGAGGTGACATCATCATGCTGGGCACGGGATGCTCTAGCATCTGGGCACCAGGCCCCCAGTAGGGGTCAGTCACCAGAGGTCACCATGACTTCCAGGTGCGCACACAGTCAGTCACCAGAGGTGACACCCTCGCGCCAGGCATGTCAGGCAGGACGGGGCTCTGTGGGGGCAGGGCTCCCCCCACCAGCCAGTTTGCGGGCCCTGAAATCAGGGGGAAACCCACCCCCATCAGGGGGGGGATGGCAGCCCTACTCCCTACTACTGTTAGCAACCCCTGCCTAGGTAGAAGCAGCCCGGTGCTCCAGAGGGTGCCGCTTACCTGCTGTGCATTACAGCTGCAAAGGAAAGGGACAGTCTGGCCAGAGCAGACTGAACTGGTCCTTGAAATCAAGGAGGCACGGCGGTGTGAACAGGTGGCATTAACAGAAAGACATGGCAAAGGTTGGTCTTCATAAAATAATTAGAGGCGATTGCCCCATGTAATTATTTATCTGGATATTTATACCCTGCATGTCTCTTCAATGGTGAACCAAGCCAGTTTAGGATATATTTCTCTCCTCCTCTGTTCATGCTAGCAGCCACCCCACGAAGGTAGATCAGGCTAAGAGGGGGACAGGCCCAAGGTTACCCGGTAATTTTTTCAAAGCAGAGTGGGGATTCGACACTGGGTCTCCCCAATTTTAGTATGACGCTCTGACTTGGAGCAGTAGCCCCTCAGTTTCTATCCCCAAAACACCTGTCCTCTGCTTGAAATTTACTGGTGACTTTTTCATCAGCTGGACCAAGGGAAGGAAGTTCTTGAGAGATTTCTACCTCCCACCCATCACCTTGAGCCTAGATCAGTCTATACAACAGGTACCTTTTCTGGACACTACACAATGGACATATAAGCACCACTTTACACCAGAAACCCACCAACTGAATCCATTGTCTACAGCCCAGCACACTTGCTCCAATCCCATGGACAGGGACGCATATCTGAACGACTTGCCATTAGGGTTATGACACACTGAATGACGCAAGGAAACATATCAAGAAAGGCCAGACTGGTATCCAAGTAGAGCTTTCTAGAGGACAGTCCTCCCAAAAGAGAACACCACATCACCATCTGATGTTATTTACAGCTCCTGGCTCAAACCTGTCTACCACATCATGAACAGATGCGACGCTGCCTTATACTGAACCAGATCATCAGTCCATCAACGTCGGTATTTACTCAGACTGGCAGTGGTTCTCCAGGGTCTTTCACATCACCTACTGCCTGGTCCTTTTAAACAGGAGTTACCAAGGATTGAACCTGGCCCCCCCCTGCATGTAAAGCAGAGGCTCTCCCGCTAAGCCACAGACCCTTCACTAATCTGTAGAACTTCCTGGACAACAATCCATTGATCTCACAGGCCTTGGACAGGAGGCCTACCCTTGTTTCTAGACAGCCCCCCAAAAAACAAAGAACAACTATCAGCAACAATAGGTAACACAAACCCTGCAACAAATCCGGATGCTGTCTGTTTCCATATCCACTCAGCCAACACTTTTAAAGGGATTAAGAAAATCAGCCATACCACCCAGGGCTCATCGATGTACTCACCCTCCAATGTAAAGTATGCCATTGCATATCAACAACAACTGCCTTTCTGCTGTCTATGTAGGACAAACTCGACAGTCATTGTGCGAAATAATAAATGGGTGCTAATACGACATAAAAAGTGGCAATATTCAGAAACCTGTAGGAGAACATTTTAGTACCCCGGGAATAGAGTCACAATTCTCCAGCAAAGTAACTTCAAAGGGAAGCTCCAGCGTGAAAGCTGATGAGCTAGTCTCAAGGTCTTAACAAGAACACGGATTTCCTTAGCCGTTACAGGTCTTAATTGGTTTAACAAAACTAGGGGAACCGCATTACCAACAATTACTGTTATCATGGAATGTGCCTTTCTTGATTCCATTTGGATTTTACACAACTCACCCCCTGTACATACTTCCTGCATTTCAAGAACCACTGATCCTGCTGCTTATGACTTTCTTCTTTGTAACCTCATATAAACACCCCATCCTGGCCAGACCTGGACGTTCTGTTGGAGAAGCACAGGTGCCAGCGGTGGCCAGGGCTGCCTTTCACCACCTTTGGCAAGCTGCAGCCCTTCCTGAGCAGGAAAGATCTTACCACTGCAATGCATGGTTTGGTAGCACCCAGATTAGACTACAGCAATGTATCAACCCTATTATGTTCCATTTGAATTCTGTGTGCATTTGCTTTTTCAGATTTGCGCAGGCAAATGGTTACTTGCATGCCTACTTAATATGATATTATTCCAACAATCTTCTGCATGATGCATGGTCTGTGGAAGCGTTCCCTAAGCACAACACGTATATGCCAGTTCCCCAGTGCTCTTGTTTCTCCAGGGATCAGGGACACTGCTCTCAAGACCAATGTCTGCACGCATCGTAGGAAGAGCACCAGGTGTCCCTTTATCATGCAAAGCAGAGAATGCTGGGATTGCTCCCTACACACCGATGGTGGTGAAGACACTTGTGAAGCAGAAGTAGTTCACAGCATTGAGCGAAAGAAGGTGATAGAGGAACTGCTCCCGCTCTTCTTCACAACGCAGGAAGGCGTAACGCTTGTACAGTTTCCTGCAAAGAACCAGGGAAAGTGGTTAGACATCCATAAGACTAACAATGAATGAGAAAAAAAGTGGATGCAAACGTGTGAACAACTGCCACAGTTGTCAAATTGCATCAGCTGAGATTTGATGGAAATATCTGACTGTTAGTTAATCCTTGGATCTAACAACAGTTACACATAATGCTTACTGTTTACATGACTGGTACACAGTCTATATTTTCTACGTACCTGGGGCATTTTTTTATCCTGCCCTTCCTCCAAAGTGTTCAGGGCTGGGTACACGACTCTCCCTTCCTCAGGGCCAAACTATACGTTTGAGCGTTTAAAGCACTGGATCCGGATTGGGTCCAGGTTGCCTGGACCAATTCAGGGTCCCTGCAGATAAGCAGCAGCACCTGTGGGGAATGACTTTTAAAGAATAAAGGACAGCTCAAATGGGCTCAGAATGCTGGGGGTGGGGGGGGAGGTCTCCTGCCTTCGCCCCAAACCCTTTTCCCTCACCAGAAAAGCACTGGGAGGGTATTTCTCCATTTTTGCTGCTCTGCGTGCACAGAATACTCTGCATGAGTGACAAAAATGGGAAAATAACTCCCCACCCCCTGTGCCTGCTTTGGCATGGGGAAAGGGCTCAGGGAGCAGGAGCTCTCCCTGCCCTCTGCAGAGGTGTCTGCTGCCCATTTGTGCTGTCAGTATTTTTAAAGCCATTCCCCACAGCTGCTGTTCGACTGTGGGGAATATAAATTGGGTCTAAGCCCTCCCACTGTTGACCCCCCCCAAGCACCAAGAAGACAGAGCATCACTTGCCCCAGAGCCCCTAGCTATACCTTTTGGCTAATAGCCACTGATGGACCTCTGCTCCATATGCTTATCTAATTCCCTTTTGAAGCCGTCCATGCTTGTAGCTCCCACCACTTCCTGTGGCAGTGAATTCCATGTGTTAATCACTCTTTGGGTGAAGAAGTACTTCCTTTTAT
>NW_015167583.1:403637-413600 GCF_001447785.1 Gekko japonicus | reverse complement strand
GTATTTACTCAGACTGGCAGTGGTTCTCCAGGGTCTTTCACATCACCTACTGCCTGGTCCTTTTAAACAGGAGTTACCAAGGATTGAACCTGGCCCCCCCCTGCATGTAAAGCAGAGGCTCTCCCGCTAAGCCACAGACCCTTCACTAATCTGTAGAACTTCCTGGACAACAATCCATTGATCTCACAGGCCTTGGACAGGAGGCCTACCCTTGTTTCTAGACAGCCCCCCAAAAAACAAAGAACAACTATCAGCAACAATAGGTAACACAAACCCTGCAACAAATTCGGATGCTGTCTGTTTCCATATCCACTCAGCCAACACTTTTAAAGGGATTAAGAAAATCAGCCATACCACCCAGGGCTCATCGATGTACTCACCCTCCAATGTAAAGTATGCCATTGCATATCAACAACAACTGCCTTTCTGCTGTCTATGTAGGACAAACTCGACAGTCATTGTGCGAAATAATAAATGGGTGCTAATACGACATAAAAAGTGGCAATATTCAGAAACCTGTAGGAGAACATTTTAGTACCCCGGGAATAGAGTCACAATTCTCCAGCAAAGTAACTCCAAAGGGAAGCTCCAGCATGAAAGCTGATGAGCTAGTCTCAAGGTCTTAACAAGAACACAGATTTCCTTAGCCGTTACAGGTCTTAACTGGTTTAACAAAACTAGAGGAACCGCATTACATTACCAACAATTACTGTTATCATGGAATGTGCCTTTCTTGATTCCATTTGGATTTCACACAACTCACCCCCTGTACATACTTCCCGCATTTCAAGAACCACTGATCCTGCTGCTTATGACTTTCTTCTTTGTAACCTCATATAAACACCCCATCCCGGCCAGACCTGGACGTTCTGTTGGATAAACAGGTGCCAGCGGTGGCCAGGACTGCCTTTCACCACCTTTGGCAATCTGCAGCCCTTCCTGGGCAGGAAAGATCTTGGCACTGCGATGCATGCTTTGGTAGCATCCAGATTAGACTACAGCAATGTATCAACCCTATTATGTTCCATTTGAATTCTGTGTGCATTTGCTTTTTCAGATTTGCGCAGGCAAATGGTTACTTGCATGCCTACTTAATATGATATTATTCCAACAATCTTCTGCATGATGCATGGTCTGTGGAAGCGTTCCCTAAGCACAACACGTATATGCCAGTTCCCCAGTGCTCTTGTTTCTCCAGGGATCAGGGACACTGCTCTCAAGACCAATGTCTGCACGCATCGTAGGAAGAGCACCAGGTGTCCCTTTATCATGCAAAGCAGAGAATGCTGGGATTGCTCCCTACACACCGATGGTGGTGAAGACACTTGTGAAGCAGAAGTAGTTCACAGCATTGAGCGAAAGAAGGTGATAGAGGAACTGCTCCCGCTCTTCTTCACAACGCAGGAAGGCGTAACGCTTGTACAGTTTCCTGCAAAGAACCAGGGAAAGTGGTTAGACATCCATAAGACTAACAATGAATGAGAAAAAAAGTGGATGCAAACGTGTGAACAACTCCCACAGTTGTCAAATGGGATCAGCTGAGATTTGATGGAAATATTTAACTGTTAGTTAATCCTTGGATCTAACAAGAGTTACACATAATGCTTACTTTTTACATGACTGGTACACAGTGTATATTTTCTACGTACCTGGGGCATTTTTTTATCCTGCCCTTCCTCCAAGGTGTTCAGGGCTGGGTACACGACTCTCCCTTCCTCAGGGCCAAACTATACGTTTGAGCGTTTAAAGCACTGGATCCGGATTGGGTCCAGGTTGCCTGGACCAATTCAGGGTCCCTGCAGATAAGCAGCAGCACCTGTGGGGAATGACTTTTAAAGAATAAAGGACAGCTCAAATGGGCTCAGAATGCTGGGGGGGGGGGTGTCTCCTGCCTTCACCCCAAACCCTCTTCCCTCACCAGAAAAGCACTGGGAGGGTATTTCTCCATTTTTGCTGCTCTGCGTGCACAGAATACTCTGCATGAGTGACAAAAATGGGAAAATAACTCCCCACCCCCTGTGCCTGCTTTGGCATGGGGAAAGGGCTCAGGGAGCAGGAGCTCTCCCTGCCCTCTGCAGAGGTGTCTGCTGCCCATTTGTGCTGTCAGTATTTTTAAAGCCATTCCCCACAGCTGCTGTTCGACTGTGGGGAATATAAATTGGGTCTGGGCAATCCAGACCCAACTGTCTAAAAATCCAAACATGTAGTCTGGCCAGCATGGTGTAGTGGTTAGGAGGAGAGGCCTACAATCCGGAGAACTGGGTTTGATCCCCCACTCCTCCTCCACAGGAAGCCTCCTTGGGTGACCTTGGGCCAGTCACAGTTCTCTCAGAGCTCTCTCAGCCCCACCTGCCTCACGAGGTGCCTGCTGTGGGGAGGGGAGGGGAAGGTGATTGTAAGCTGCTTTGAGACTCCTGGGGGTAGAGAAAAGCGGGTTCTGAAAACCACCCTTTCTTCTCCTTTTATCCTTGCAGCCACCCTGGGAGGTAGGTGAGAGAGGCTAAGAGAAAGGGAATGACCCAAGCTGTCTGCTGAGCTTCAAGAGGGAATTTGAACTAGGTTCTCCCATACCCTCATCAACCACTCTGTCCAGTATCCCTCACTGGATTTCAGCTGACATAGGGAAGTTACCAAATCAGATACTTTTTGCCAGCACATCTAAGGCTATAACGAGTTGCTTTAGAGAGGACTCAGACCACTGGACCACCTGTCAAGCTATTGTCTAGCATGACTGTTAAGGGCTCACAAGAGACTCAGGCATTTGTCCTCGTCCCCCAGCCCCACCCAAGGTCCACTTTAAAAAGAGAGGCTCTGAGTGGGAACCTGCAGAACAAAGTTTGAGTCCAGTGGGGGCACCTTTAAGACCAACAAAGTTTTATCCAAGGTATGAGCTTTCGTGTGCACGCACACTTCCTCAGATACAATGAAACGGAATTTACCAGTCCGTACATATAAGGCAGAAGTTGAGCAGCAAATTAGCATACAGCATAACGAAGATGCTTTAACAGATGCAAAAAGGAATAACAAGCTTAAGTTTATGACATCATTGTTTGAATTTAATTCTGGGGGAAAACAGTGAAGCAAATAAATATGTCAAAAATTGAAGATAGATGTGCGGAAACCTGATATGTGATAAACACATGCTCTGTCACACTAAGCGACAGCCCAATGCCACAAAAGGGCTCTCCTCTAGAGTTGGCAGAAAAGGCATAAGCAAAAGACAGACCTGCATTCCAATCCACATTCCCCCCCAAATTAAATACAACCACAGTATATCCGATGCTAGTAAATTAGTTCAAACTTTCTGCTGTTATCACTATGTATGGACACAGCATAGGGAAACACAAAGGTGGCTGGCCTGGCGGCCAACCACAAACAACAACCACATGGATTAATGAACAGACTCTGAGGGAGCAGATTACGAGGTGGGCTGGCTTGGTGGACAGACAGGTTAACACTGCACTAAAAACATCGGAGCTTTGGTTACTGCACAGAAAAAGCAAGGAAACCTGCAGCGCTAATGAAGCCCTGATAGCTGCATGCATAGAGGTGATGCTGCGTCTGGTGCTGTTTCCTGCTTTGTTTCCTTCCAGTCTGTAGCTGCTGGAGTGACAAGCAGCCAGTCAGAGTCATTAGACACTTACTACCTTAATTTTTCCAGCTGGTATTGTTAAAATGCAAGGCAGGCGGTAGCTGTAACACGGCTGCAGGCGGCGCATACCTTTGCAGTACAGAAACAGCAGAACCCTAATCTGTCCAACCTCCCCAGGAAACTCAGTCTTCCATTCACGTACCTCAGACCCTTCTCTGTTTGCTCATTACAAACATTTGTTTAAGAAATGGCATCTCGCTTTATAGCCCCAAGAGAGTCCCTAAACGGCTTACAAGATATCAGCATAATTAAATTGTATTAAATTCACAATGCACACTAGGCTTGCCAAGTCCCCCGGGGGGCAAGCCGGGAGTCCCCCGCTGTGGCTTAAGGTAGGACTTGGCAACCCTAATGCACACAGATCAATAATGCAACATAAGCGGTTACCTGAAATACCAGAAGCCTGCCAATTAGGGAGAAGCCCACCTCCCCTTAAAAATCCCATTCCTGACCTTCATTTGAAAACTCATTCAAGGGCGGACCCGGCAGGCCTCTCTGGGGAACTTGCTCCATTCTATAAGGGCAGACCCCCAAAAGGTCTGACTTCTCACAGTTTGGTGTCGTGGTTAGGAACGCGGACTCTAATCTAGGAGAACTGGGTTTGATTCACCACTCCTTCACATGAAGCCAGCTGGGTGACCTTAGGCCAGTCACAAGCAATGCTCCCTCTAAGCTGTGGAGTCTTGTGAGCAAAAATTCTACTTTGTGAGCTACTGGCATTACAGTTGTGAGTGAGCGATTTGGCTGCTGCATAAATTAGTTGGCTCTGGAGCCATCCTTCTTGAGCTAAGACAAAAACGTGTGAGCTGGAGGCTAAAAAACTGTGAGCTAGCTCACAGTAACTCAGCTTAGAGGGAACACTGGTCACAACTTCTCCCAAGAGCTGTCCTCTCAAGAGCAGTTTCTGTCAGAGCTCTCTCAGCCCCACCTACCTCACAGAGTGTCTGTGGTGGGGAGAGGAAGGGAAAGGAGACTGTAAGCCACTCTGAGTGAAGGGCAGGATATAAATCCAGCCTCCTCGTCTTTTTCTCACACCCGCTTCCCTCCCTTCAGAAAGAGTTTCTTTTTGGACAACAGTGAAATATGTGGGGAGAACATATGGGGAAGTTAGTCCCCATTCCTGGTGGTGGTGGTGGTGGAAATTGCTGTCAAGTCACAGCGGACAGAAGAAGAAGCAGGAGGAGGCGATTAGATGGTCACCCCATCGGGTTTCCAAGGCCAGAGATGAACAGAAGTGGTTTTGCCATTGCCTGCCTCTCCCAAGCAACCCTGGACTTCCCTGGTGGTCTCCCGGTCATTCAAGTACCAACTAGGACCAGCCCTGCTTAGCTTCTGAGACCTGACGACATGAGGATAACCAGGACCACCCAGGTCATTTGTCAGACTCATCCCTACCCAGTCTAAGTAGGGAGAGATTCTCATCTGCTTCTAGCGGCTATTGACAGGGACAGCAGCTGGGCTTGGACTTGAGGAATGCAGGTTCAAATTCTTCTCCAGCTGTGGGAACACTCTCCAGCCTAACCTCCCTCACAGGACAGCTGTCAGGATAGGCCACCTTTCTGGGCTTATTGGAGGAGAAGTGGGATGCCGAGCCAACATGGAACAGTGGTCAGAGTGTCTTGGACGAGGACCAGGGCGTCCCAGGTTCAAATCCCCACTCTGTCATGGAAGTCTGCTGGGGGACCTGGGGCCAGTCACACATCCCTCAGCCTGCCCTGCCCCACACAGGGTGGGGGTCGTGAGGATAAAATGGAGGAGAGGAGAATGATGTAAGCCACTTTGGGTCCCCACTGGGGAGGAAGGTGGGGTGTAAGTGAATCAAATAAATAAAGTAGAATCACAGAATCACAGAGCTGGAAGGGGCCATACAGGCCATCTAGTCCAACCCCCTGCTCAGTGCAGGATCAGCCTCGAGCATCCCTGACAAGGGTTTGTCCAGCCGCTGCTCAAAGACTGCCAGTGAGGGGGAGCTCACCACCTCCCCTAGGTAGCTGATCCCACTGTGGCACAATTCTTACTGTAAACGTTTTCCCCCTAATATCCAGCCCCCTAATGTCCATAATTTAAACCCATGATTGTGGGTCCTGTCCTCTGCTGCCAACAGGAACAGCTCCCTGCCCTCCTCTGACAGCCCTTCAAATACCTAAAGAGAGCAATCATGTCCCTCTTCAACCTCTTCTCCAGACTAAACATTCCCAAGTCCCTCAGCCTTTCCTCATAGGGCTTGGTCTCCAGGCCCCTGATCATCCTCCTCGCTCTCCTCTGCACCCGCTCCATTCTGTCCACATCCTTTTGGAAGTGAGGCCTCCAGAACTACACACAATACTCCAGGTGTGGCCTGACCAATGCAGTGTACATGTTAGCTTATTCCCTCTACTACATGTTCGCTTATTCCCTCTAGAGCTCAGGAGAGGGAGAAGAGATTTAATTGTCCAGAGGCAAAGGGCAGGCTGGGGCTATGCTATCTGACCCCTGCTGCTGATCTGGGATTCTTAAAACGCCAAACCCAAAAACAGGGTATTGAAAAAAGAATATTACAAATAAGAGAGCGGAAAGTAAGTTTACATTTAAAACAATGGAGAATCTTCATTTGAGTGGAACTATCTGACCATGAAATTAAAAGACGCCTGCTCCTTGGGAGGAAAACGATGGCAAACCTGGACAGCATAATAAAAAGTAGACATCACCCTGCCAACAAAAGTCCGCATGGTCAAAGCAATGGTATTCCCAGTAGTCATGTATGGCTGCGAGAGTTGGACTATAAGGAAGGCCGAGCGCCGAAGAATAGATTCTTTTGAACTATGGAGGTGGAGAAGACTCCTGAGAGTCCCTTGGACTGCAAGGAGATCGAATCAGACAATCCTAAAAGAAATCAACCCTGACTGTTCCCTGGAAGGCCAGATAATGAAACTGAAGCTCAAATACTTTGGCCACCAAATGAGAAGGGAGTACTCACTGGAGAAGACCCTGATGCTGGGAAAGACTGAAGGTCAAAGAAGACGGGGACGGCAAAGGATGAGATGGTTAGACAGTGTTGTCAAGGCAATGAACATGAAACTAAGCAAACGCTGGAGCCCGACGGAAGACAGGAGGGCGTGGCGTGATGTGGTCCATGGGGTCGCAAAGAGTCGGACTCGACTGTGCGACTGAACCACAACAAAAATCTGATCTCAAAGTGCAGAACCGCAGTTCTTAGTACCCAGGGTGCCTACGGCCATACCACCCTGAACACGCCCGATCTCGTCTGATCTCAGAAGGTAAGCAGGGTTGGGCCTGGTTAGTACTAGTACCCAGGGAAATTCAAGAGCTTTAAATGAGGAAGCTTTTAAAATAAAACACCAAACAGGGACTTGACTGCTGAGAACAGGAAGTTACTCACTTCGACAGAGCTTGATTGGAAAGAAGCTGCTTAAGATGCTGGGAGAGAAGTTTCTTTTCCAAGGACAACCTTATCCAGGCCCGGGCACGACCCACGTCAGTCTTTATTTCACTCATGTTCTGAATGTGCCTGGAGAAAAGAAAACAAGACACAAAATCCATACATAAAAGCCTTGTTTGTCTGAATGGGCTTGTCATGCTCCAGAACCTCCAGCTCTGTCTTCCGGAGTCATTCACAGTACAGTTCTTACACCCTTCACTGAATTCAATGGGCTTTGAAAGGTGTAACTATGCTTAGGATGGGCAATCTTAAGACTAGTGGTATACAAGAAACACTTACAATATAGACTACTACAATCCAGGGCTACAAATTACTTTATTAGGCATTGCCAAGTTCCTAACCCCTGCACAATACTTTTTTAAAAGACCATTTCTTTGCCTGCAGTCTTTCAGTCTAAGACTGAACCAGAGGAGTGGCAAGAAGAAATGGAACAAAAATGAAATGTGAGCATTTAAGTTAGGAGCATGGACTCTAATCTGGGAGAACCAGGTTTGATTCCCAACTCCTCCACATGCAGCTGCTGGTGTGACCTTGGGTCAGTTACAAGTTCATTCAGAGCTGTTCTCTCATGGGAAGTTCTCGAAAGAGCTCTCTCAGCCCCTTCCAGGGTGTTTGTTGTGGGGAGGGGAAAGGAAAGGAGATTGTAAACTGCTCTCAGACTTCTTTGGGTAGTGAAGGGCGGGGTACAAATCCAATCTCCTCCTCCTCCTCTGCTGTTCATCTAACGGGGCAGCTGAAAACCACTGTAGGCCCCCAAACAAAGGCTGCATGGGAATTACTGTGGTGCATCTCCTTCATATACCACTTGAGAAGTGTTAGAATCTCTGGGTCACATGGAAGGAGCCCACACACCGTCTCCTGCCCATTCTAGCATTGCAGCAGTGTGGAACTGCATGCAATATATGCTGCTTAAAATCTTGCATCATTTACTGCAGTGTTTTCAAAACAGCTCTGCATATACATCCTGACCTTGACTAACAGTTCCGCATAAGACAACAGGTTTGCTGTGGGGCCCACTAACTACTTAACACAAGATTAAGACCTTAAAGCAAGCCCTTGAGACTCCAACAGGCCCTTTCAAAGCAAGTGAGATAATCCCCGGGCAGATCTCTTTGTCCTTTGTTAACTACTCCCACAGCCTCCCTTTCCCAAAGCACTGACTCACAACCATCCAAACAAAGGACAAAAAAAGAATCTTGCTTCTGGCACTGGCGCACACACGTTCTGCAAAGCAACCCCCACGTTTTGGCTCACTCTTTTGACAACCAGCTCTTACGGCTTCCAGCACAACACACTGGGCACATGATCAGAAAGTCCTTGAGAAATACGATGCACACATTATTCACCCGCAACTTGCTGAAACACTCAGTATAGCTATTTAAAGCCTTTTGATAGGAAACTGTATCAAAGCAGATTCTTTCCACTTTCCCATTTTTGATGCGCTCCATTTAAAATACACACACACAACACACAAAGTGATTATTAATCATTCCCAATACTTTCAGAGAAAGAAAGAGCTATCCGTGGCTATCATCATCACCAGAGGAGAAGCAGGGCAGCTTTCCCCACCCAAACCAAAACTTCCTTTCTATCCTCCGTTGTGTCTGACAGACAAAGAAAGCAGATTATACATTACAAAAGATATCTGTGTTTATTATGACTCCAGGGGAACCAGCCTTGAAAATCTTCATTAAACATTCACTCTAAAACCCCAGATTAGTGCTAGATGACTTCAGTTAATGCACAAATGGGGCTGCATTAGCTTACTTTGTGTATTTTTTTAAAAAAAAATCTAAAGACTATCACAAAGTAATTTTATGATTAGCTATTTCTGACCAACAGACATTTTCCTTGTATGTGAGACTAATTTCTCATGCCACTTGTAACTGTAAGCTTGAACAGACAGGATGCTGGGAGTTCTGTCTATGTTACTTTTCCCTCTAAAAATTAGGCAGGGTCAGTATTTGGAAGGAAGACCACCAAGGAAGACTCTGCAGAGGAAGGCAATAGCAAACCACCTCTGCTTCTCACTTGCTTTGAAGAAGAGTTGGGTTTTTATACTCTGCTTTTCTCTACCCCAAGGCGTCTCAAAGCAGCTTCCAATCGCCTTCCTCTTCCCACAATAGGCACCTTATGAGGTAGGTGGGGCTGAAAGAGTTCCGAGAGAACCTGTGACTGGCCCAAGGTCACCCAGTAGGCTTCATGGGAAGGAAGAGTGGGGGATCAAACCCGGTTCTCCAGATTAGAGCCCACCGCTCTTAACCACTACGCCACGCTGGCTCTTGAAAGCCCTTTGCTGGGGTCCACCATACACTGGCTAGAGCTTGAAGGCACTTCACACACATTTGAATCAGGAGGATCACTTCATGAAGGTGAGGAAAGGCTCTCCTCCCCTGTATGCCATTTCCTTGATCTGAATTGACATGATTTGGGGGATGTTTATTTTACAAGATTTATACTCTACTTTTCTGCCCTCACAAGGACCCCCAAGGCAGCTAGGGGGGGGGGGGGCTATTTGCCCAAGTATGGAAGCCACGATAGGACAAATAGTACTCCTCCCCTCATAATTTCTCAATCCAACTCACAACTCCACACACCCAATTAGAGAAAAAGAGACATGGGGAGCTCCACTCCCAGAACTCCCAGAATCCTGTCAATTTGGACCTTGACAGAAACTGAAGAGGAATGGAGGCAGCAGAATCCTCAAATGGCAGAAAGGACCAGGGGTCATTTCCTGCGGGAGCGCACAGGAACGAAACTCCGGCAGTAAGGAGCCCAGGGGGCGGGCACATGCAACAAGCCCCGCCCCCTGCTCCCAGCAGCCCTCAGTCGGGCCACGAGGAGCAAGAAGCAGCCAGGTAAGTTGCAGAGC